>NW_026874184.1:0-157904 GCF_032173495.1 Musca vetustissima | reverse complement strand
ACAAAAAAGAATAAAAACTCATCCAAACAACATAAAGGAACACAAATAATAAAACCGCCCGTATATACGAGAGAATATGACCACTAGTGGTTGGCTGGACACTTGCTTACCTCGTTCTTTGACACACTTGGCACCGGAATTGGCGTTTGCAAATCGATGTCAGCATCTACTTCGGAAATTGTGTCGTTGAAACCGTTCGGTATTGTAGTCTCAGCGACTCCTTCGACGCCCGCAATGCCCCCGGAGCAGGCACCAGTGACCGGACCTCCCTTGCCCGACGAAGTTGAATGAGTGTCAGTTGCACTATCATGACGTTTGAGAACCACTAGCCTAACCGCAATCGCAACTATGCAGAGTATGACACCCAACGAACCGGCAGTCAGCAGATAAACAAACAATCGTTCCTGGTCGTCTGCATATGGGCCCAGTAAACAGTTATAGAAAAAAGTGGAGAGCAAAACACAAAAAAACACATAAAATGAGTGGAGCTAATACACATACACACGCTCGCTTAAGACAAAGTATGGGAAGAAATATGACCACAAACTTTTCTGTTTGTTTGTTTTTTGGCTTCTTTTTGTTATGGGGGATTTTTTGCTCAATACTTCTTTTGGGAACCCAAAAGTTCAGATTTTATACCGAGCAATTGCTAAGCAAGAAAAGACACAGCAATAAATCCTTTACTTAATTGCAATACCATTTGTTAAGTTCAGTCATGGCTGGTGGCAGCTTGCCACACTGCACTGCTGTTGTTCTGTTTTGTATTTGTACTTCTACACCACCACCCATCCCGTTCATTATTTTGGGACAGTGGTAGTCGAGTTTAATTACCTTCCAGAGTCATGTCGGCGCTGTGTGTCATTACGGGATTAACGCCGCCCATATCACCCTCAAACATACCCAGTGTGGCATTATTGGCTCTATTAACACTTGTCACTGCATTGTAGGTTCCATTCAGAGTAATGCTGGCATTGTTGCGTGCCGCCGGAACAGTGGTGTTACTGTACAGCTTCGGAATTGCCTCCGACTCCTTGTAAAACAATTCATCATCGTACAAATCATTAACATCGCCCTCGAAGTCTTCTGGTTCATCAGCTTCAATTTCTGTTTCGTAGCGATCCATGAGCACTTGTTTCGGCACTGAAATGAAATACAAGAAATACAGTTGAAAATTTCCCAATGTAATTTGTCACTTGGTCGCAATGATGATGGAGAGGGGCGGGTGGTCGCTCGGTCGGTCGGTCGATAGGTCTACTTAACGTTCTGAGTTCAAAAGCTATGTTTGTTTGCTTGCTTGGTTGCATTCTAAGATATACATTGGAAGAAAGATTTACGATTCATTCCGCGAACAATGACTCGCTTCGAAACTCATTTTTAAAAGACTTCATTCAAATGTGTTGGCAATTAAGCGTCACTTCAGAAGCACTTGAAAGTTTTGCGTCTTGATGCGATTTTGTAAAGTCGACGAAGAAATGTAATTGATGGAGAACCCACTGCGTAGCAGTAGCTGCGACTATATACATTAATTTTGTATGTGAAATTCTGTGAAACTTATAATGATAATGAACGTTGTCTTTTAAAATGTAAGTAAACAAGTATTCTTGTGTTCAGTTTTGTATTTATTCAAACTATATTTCTTCTAGAATGTAATAAAATAAATGTTTAGTTTGTGTCAATCTAATACAGCTCATTGCTTTGATGTGATGTTACATATGTAAACTTCGAAAACATGTGTAATGTGAATGCAGTGTGTTTTATATTAGAGCGTTTGTATGTGATATTATTTTTGAGGATAAACTTAGAATTATTTGCCGAGCTTCCGAAATGTCGACCCTTTGTTGTGGAAGCAGTAGAAAGAGTGGACCGATATGTCCCATTTTACAAGATTATACAGGCATAGTTAAAATATTATGTTACAAGGGGTCTAAAATCAATATTTCGATGAGGCACATTTTTGCGTAGCAAAGTTTTTAGTCAAGCATTTGAGGATCGCCCTGTAGAAGCGACAACTAACATTTTTGTTAAACTGTCAAAATTTTTGACAATTTTCAATATTACAAGGATTTGCAATACATTTTTCAATTGAAGTGCCTTTGGTATTCTCGTCTGGATCAGGCGATAATTTGGTGTAATTCCTTAACAACTGTATCCTTAGATTTTCGAAAATTGTCCACATAGTTACATATTAAGAAATTGTCCGCAATATTCCTATGTATCCTTAATATTCAACTGGACTGCATGGCCGTATGCACTATTTTACGCATAGAGTGCGCTGTGAACATCAACATTAGGCGCTATAGATGCATGTTAAATACTCTAGATGTCACTAAAACGTAAAAACTTACAAAATTGAATATAATTTAAGATAAATGTCATGTTAAGATATGTGGTAGTTGCATATTTGAATTCTTCATAAATCATATGTACATTTTGCGTACACACAACTACCACGGAACTCTAAATTTCTGCGGATGTTTATTTCGAGCCTAGGCAATATTTCGTGATATTTGCACCCTCTTAACCGATTAGTCCAGATCAGTCAATCAATATTCTGTACATCTCTTCTAATTACTTGTCCAGATTCTCTTCATCGTGATGTCCCGATGTTCGGCTTGTGGCCGACTCGAAAAAAAACAAAAGATTATGTTTTCGGTTCCATTTATCCCAAATTTTGTATGTGGTCATCACGAAAATTATACGCGTTGTCCTTGACCGTACCTGGAACCTCATGGAACAGTTCAAAGCGATCAGCGCTATATTTCCGCCCTCCAGTGTGGTAATGGGTTACTAAATGGGGTATATTTACGGGTAACTCCCACATCCGAGTACATACGACAATATAATTGGTATCAAATTAAAGGTCAATCACTTCTCTTGGATATACTATCAACTTCTCGGGTCTATGTCCTTCAGGGGTAAATATATACGCAATAAAATACAAATTTCGTCATTTTTCATACAAAATCAGGGTCCATTTGCCGTGCTAAATATTGACCGATCTTTTTCAAAACAGGCATGCCTTTTCTTTGGCCCGATCCCCTTCTCCATGTAATATTTCACGATGTTCGGGCAATAATTGCGGCCTCTGAAGCGAGCAGAAAAACCGACAAAAATTTTATATTTGGTCCATTTTATCCCCTAAATATTAACCGAAACCATCCTACATGCAAAATTTCGCGAAGATTGGTCCATAACTGTGGCCTGAATCGTGTTTACAAATTATAATGGACAGACGGACATACGGACGGACACACATGTCGAGATCGACTCAGCTAGTCGAGATATGACGATCGGTATACTTGAAGGTGGGTCTAGGACCAATATTTCGCGGCGTTACAATCTTTTGGGGCTGCACAAAGCTAAAATACCCTGACAACATAGTTGTGTAGGGTATAAAAATTGGCATTAATTTGCATTTGAAAATTTGACAGTTCCACGATTTGAAATATACTGGTAAGCCTATTGCGAATTCTAAAAATAAAGGTGTGTTTTACGAACTCCATTTGGGGTGCAAAAATATCGCCAGGACCTTTAAAATTTTGAATATCAACGGGTGTCAATATATGTGATCTTTCCCAATTATTTCGAGATGTTTCCGCCATCGTTTGGCGGAGGGTGTACCATTTTCAATTTCTTTTTGCCAATTGGCTTTCTTATTAGTAAAATATACGCTGCCGATACAATCATTCTCTCCTTCCCCCCAAATGAATTCGTATAATTCTTAATGGCTCCACCTTTATTTAAAATTCAAATTTTAATTCATTTGCTGTTGAGGCCGCCTCACAGTTGTCTACGATTCGACTAACAGACGTAAATCGTATTATCCGTTCACATCACATCAGACGGTATGACCTTTCAAGGTTATGCGTAATTGCTTTGTTTGGTTTTTGGGCCCATGCGATTTGCACAGCAGCATATTCGATAGAACTCTCGATGGTATAGCGTTCAAGTGTATTGAACGTTGCTTCATAGAGCACGCACAAAATATGCACACACACATGTGCGTATAAGTTTGTGTGTGTGTGTGCTTCATTTCATTTCAAATGGATTAAAGCGTGTATTGTTGCAAGCTGGAAAAACACATGTATACTGTTGAACTCCTTTTTAGTTTTATTTGTGTTGGCGTACATGTTGGTTAAGCAGTAAGCTGGCAGACCATACCAAGGACGACTTTATAATGTGTAGAGCAAAGCGGTCACAACTGGTGCTCGGTGGCACAAGTCACGATTTACTTACCACAAGTGTAAACAACTTTCAGATACATCCGTGAATTGGGTTGACATGGCGAACCAAATGTATTGGCATCTGCGGCCAGATTGCATCTACGACGTCCATGGCATATTTGCATAACGGTTTCGGTGGCATACGACGCCAAACATGCTGAATAGTTCGATATGTTCAATATATGCCAACGTGCGAGCAATATCCATGCATAGTGTTGAAAAGAGAATGAAAAAGAAGGACAAGAATAGAAAAGAATTGTGAATTAATTAAATTGTTCTATGGTTATGGTTGATGTATTCTAGCGTTCTAACCGTCCTCATCTTTTGGTGCTAAACAAGTGTAGCAACCATCTATTTGCAAAAAAGGAAATTAGTTTGTGTGTGTATTTTTTATAATTTATTGTATTCACTGCTTTATAATACTTTTTTCTTTACATTTATCTCACTACTAGTAATATTTTTTTTTCATTGAGCTATATGTACATGTGTGTAGTAACTAAATGGTTATATAAAGATATGAAAGAATGAATTGAAATCTGTTTATATTTGATAGGTGTATATGTTTCTATTAAATTCATTTATAAAAACCTTATTACATATATGTCCCACGTTAAATTACCATATTTGGGACTTTTTAAAGAATAGTCAGAAATATACAATGCTGGATAAGAACGGGTTCAATTTTGCATATTCCCTTAAACAATCTCTGGCACTCATTTCTTCCTGTACTAATGAAATTCCGCCAAACAAACGATGATATCTTTTATATATACTCCACTCATGGTGGAGGGTATGAAGATGCAATTGATTTTGCTGGACCTATATTTACATAACCTCCATCGTGAGATACATTCCCAAGATCTCCAGTGATCATTTGTATCGATTGAGAAACCTAAATTAAAACCATTGGGCGGTGCAGCGTGATCGTCACCATATGGGGCCATATGGTGGCCAATACAACTACCACTTAACTCTTACTTTCTGCGGATCTATAATCCAGACCTGGGCAATATTTTGCGATATTTGCAACCTCTTGACTAGGGATTAACAGTTGCCTCTCATGCACTGGTAAATTTTCCGGATCATATTTTCTCAAAGTGAATATTTACGTCAAAAAACGCAAATTGACCGATATCCATTTCAATTAGTTGGTCATATCGCATTTCCTGTGCCAACTTTAATAGTGGCTTCTAGAGCGACTAGAAAAAAAAAAACATTGGTCTATTTCATCTCCTAAATATCATCTGATCACTGTCCTCTCCGAGATTTTAACTACATTCAATAACTAAATACCGAGAAATACATTATGACACGTGTATACTTTCATTTGTGTTTAAATACTAAAGTATTGGCAATTAATTAAAAACTAAAGTTTTTTACATAAATATATATATATATATATATAATATTAACTTACTTTCCTCTCGAACTCCCTGAGGCTGTGGGCATTGAATGCTCTCGTACTCTGTTCGTCCAAAACTTGCACTGTAAACAGCTATTCGTGAATACGGGTTACACTCCAGCTGAGCTACATCATTATGACATGCCACTTTACTTCGAAATTCATCTAGAAATAAAAAAATAAAATTCGATTGAGAAAAAATTTATAAAAAATCATATGGCCAATTATCCAAGCATATGATATAATAAGTTTTACGCTGCGTGTTTCACTACATCGAGGTGTTCACATATCGACTGTTTACTATACTCAGACAAGACTGTATATTCTCAAATGCTAAAACCTCAGCATACTCGTGTATACTTGTATATGGTATTTTATGTATAGTAAAATTACTTAATAAAGTGTATTATTCTTTTACTCACAGTTTTTTTATCTATATGGAAGCATTTCAGAAGCTATTAAGCTTCAGAAAATATGTCCCGAACCAAGCCCACTTATAAACTCATTTGAAAGGGCGATGCGCGTTAACATCAATTTCAAGATTAGTGCACAAATTTAACATCACATGGGGAATGATGTTGCCTGTCAAAGCGTTATGAATATCGCCGCCGTGTTACCGTTGTGTGACTTTTCCTTCCTGTTATTGTTACCTTGTATTTTCCATTTTATTTTGGATTCGTATACGACGTTGTTGAGTTCTAAGAGAATAGGACATATTCTCGGAACAGGAATTATAAATATTTCCCATATATATAATTTTAATACATTTTTAAAATTATTATTTACGTAGATCAATATTTGTACTGTAATTCATTCAAAAATTAAAATACCATGCGGGTTTTTTTCTAAATTAGTCTATACGGATCTGAGCCAGATGCTGGAACTCAAAATTATAAATACATTTAAGGAAAATATATTGAAATTCTGGTTTAAATGATAATCTATCTGAATTACATTAAAGCTTTCGAAAGGTTTAAGCATTTTTAACTATTTTTTAAAAGGGATCGAGTTTAGGTTTTCCCCAAAATTATTTCTTCTAACTATATCGGATCCGATCACCGAAATTGATTTTCATGGTGCTGGTATTTTCAATATACAAACCTGATACCTTGCGCACTTTAATGACCAAGATGAAGACCGAATGAACTGACATTTACCAATGAACGATCGAATTAAAAGAAACTATGGAACTGAATGAATGTCATAGTTCCTTTTATGGAGTGAATACATGAACGATATTGTCTCACACTAGTATAAATGTTTCATAGTTTTTTATTTTTTTCCATTGTGCGGTGACGCCATTGAGCCAAAAGAGCCAATTTACCGTAATTGGAAACAAACTAAACCAGTACCTTGATTTGTTTCTACTTCTTAGATTTTGTGCTTTATTTTTTATCTTAAAGACAAAAACCCGAAAATACTTATAACTCAGTTAAAAACGGAAACCGAATACTTTTAAATCGAAACAACCAAAAACATTGTTATTTTTTATCTGGACAATATACCTATAATTTTGCTAGTGTGCTACTTTCTTGGTCTAAAACCCTAATATATATACATGTGTATGTATATGTGCATCAATTTGAATATATGTATAAATTATAACGTTTCTTTATGTTAGCAATATTTTGGCATTCGGCCATCAAAGCAAATTCCTATATGAACAAACTGACCCCCATTACTCATTTTTTTTTGTAGGAAATACTAGTAACGAGTTTATGGATGTCTGTTTGTGTGTGTGTTAAACTTTTAAATTAAATCCTCTGGCGCTCGTTTAGATGCATAAATTGCGATAATCACTTTTCATTGTTACTTTTAACTATTAGCCCACGCTTATACATATGTACATACATACAGATACTAGCTAATCTGGTGAACTCTTGTTGAGATATGGGAATTGCCCATTATAATCCAACAGTTTTATTTTAATTACATTGCTGACGCTGAAAGAAACGTATCCTTGGGGTTGATTCTTTTTTATTCCTTTTTTTATATTATTTAAATTTACATGGAATTTTACTTAGACTATTTTGAAAAAAAAAAAACAAATATAACTATTTAAAGGGAAAGTGTTGTGCAAAATCTATGGGTGGGGTTTCCTATTTGCAATATATATTTTATTAGTTTGGGATAAACAAATCCATTATTTTTCGGCAGATGGCTGTACTCGTAAAGCATCGATCAAGCAATTTAATCGGTCAATCGTAACATCGCCCAGGAGCTAAAAATCGACCATAAAACTGTGTTAAACCACTTACAATTGACCAGAAACGGCCATAATTGGCCAACAGGAGAGGTGCCGTGTCCCACCAGGACAACGCTAGGCCATACACATCTACAGTGACTCGCCAGAAACTTGGGGAGCTTGGTTGGGAAGTTTAATATCATATTTTTCTTGCATTGCAAAATTTCTTTAATGATAAAACATTGGTATCTAGGGTGGATTGTGAAAATCGACTACTAGAGTTTTTTTTTTCAAATAAAATTGCAACCAAACGGTGCATATTTGGCCCAAATCTGACATTCCGAAGCATGTTAAATATTCATATTAAAAATAATGGATTTCTTTTTCCCCAAACTAATGTATCCAGTTAGGAATACAAGAAATTCGGGTGGGTACCTTTGCAAATGCTCGAGGGGTGCAGAGAGGTTGGGGAACGTCTAAATGAGATTCCTATGAAAATAATTAAAACAACTTAGCCCATTTGAATGCTGTAATGAAATTACTATGATTGTTTTAGATATATTATCATTTAAGCATAGCTTTTAATATATTATTTTATTGTATATATAATTTTAGGTTTCTACATCTAGATCAGATCCGTATAGAATAACTTAAAAAAAAACACAATATAGTGCAAGATTTTAATGAATTACATCACTAACTTTGAATGGGTACAAATGTACCACAGTTATTGATCTACTCAGGTAAATATACCTCAAGAATGATTCCTCAAAATTTGATCCAAATATCTCTATTGCTTAAAATTTTACAGCATTTTTTAATCGAACAAAAAAGGGTACAAATGTACCCGGGAATTGATCGTTAGATTAAAGACTTTATTTAATTTCGGTCGGATATACGTAGCATCTTTCGGCCACGACATATATACATATACATATATATCATTTATATATGGAATCAATTTGTTTACCAAAATATATGGAAAGACATTGTTAGGGGTCACAATGTCTTTCCATATATTTTGGTAAACAAATTGATTCCATATATAAATGATATATATGTATATGTATATATGTCGTGGCCGAAATATGCTACGTATATCCGACCGAAATTAAATAAAGTCTTTAAATTAACCTTCTTCTCAAAGTTTATCAATTCATTAGCGGTGGTTTTATAAATGGTGGTTCGAAGACCAATTATCCTGCATATTTGCGGTAATACAAACTTTTCACATTATTATTTAGCGTCCAAACATTACAACTTTGGTCCCATATGCCAAAATTGTATACATGGACATTTTGAAACGTTTCGCTTGGTAATTAAAAAAAAAACAGCAGCCAAAAATTAACAGCAATATTAATGAAAACTTCAACATACGTATGAACTATATTTCCACTGTACTAGCTTAATTGTAAACAACTTTATGCCAGACCTTGAAAGATGACGGTTAATGGATGGTGGATTAACACAATTCGACATCTGATGGTCCCCGCTTCTCTTTCCAACCTACGGATCTATGCGACATTTGGACCATTCCTGTCTGCATCAAAATATCTATATCTCTTTTCACAAAAAAAACATCCTCCTTCATGTCTATCTATAAACTAAAAATATATCGGCCCAAAGAGTCGTAATGCTACAGTGTTTTACTGCACTCAATAGATTACATATTTAGGTGCTAAGGGAACAAATGAACATGTTCCATAATAAATTGTTAATGTTGCTGTCGTTTGTGTTCTTTGGAGTAGTTTCATAAAAGAATATTTTATAAAGCACTATATTATGTTTGTTACAATTATTGTTGTTGTTGCTGTTGCTGCTACAACTGCCTCATACTGCAGCTATTGTGAAGTTTTCAAATTGCCGTGTCGATGTGCATGAGTGTATGTGTGTGTGTGTGTTTAGTGGCAACACTAGTTGAGTATAAAATTAAGTTGATATTTTGTTTAGTAAAACTTTTTATGAGTCTTGCTGTTGCAGTGGCACTTTAAAATGGTTATAATATTGTTATAGTTACATGAGTCTAGTAGAACGTTTGTGTGTGTGAGTAACAGCGAGAGTGTGTGTGTATTGGTGTATGCATTTGTTGTATAAGAAGCAAAACGAACGAATGAAACACAATAAATTCTTCAAACTAGCCTAGTTGGTGTCTGGGCTTGGGTACTTACATGGACGGCACTTGTATGCGATTTCCACAATTTTCCTTCGCTTCGGACAGGGATCCATGCTGATGATGTTCGTGCTGACAGTCGTGCTGTGATATGTGCTGGAGGATCCACTACTTTCGCCGACGCCACTGGCGCCCAGTCCATAGAACTGTGGCCGAGCATTGAATTTGCAGTGCTTCTTCTTCTGGCACGCTTCGACAACGGTCTGCAACAACGAATACTTTGATTGTGTCGAAGAGTGTGTTATGAAACGATAAAAATTAAAAGAACAACAATTAATGTTAAGAGCCATGGTCGCTTGTTTCTCATCGTATGCTGGCTGTGCTGGGATGTCAGTCGTACAATTCGGATGACAATCGTCAGTTTGGCTGTGGAGTAGTAACGTATGTGTGTATGTCCTTGTGACTACTGTCGACAGTAGCTTTGCCTTTGTCCTGTTTCGAATGTAAACACATGCTCGTACACATTACATATTCATGGTGGTAGTAATGTTTGTTTAAACGCAAATGAATACTACAACTTCAACAACTTTCACATATGTATGTACGAGTACATGTATGTACGTGAACGAATGTAATTTGTGTGGATGGGTGTTTTTTTATTTGCAAATCGAGACAATATTCACATGTGTGGTTCAATTGTTTGTTTTACCCGTGTGTTTTTTTTATTGTTTCACTCGCCCACCCACCATATTCATATTTAACCATATGCAAGTGTATTTATTGTTGGCAAAGTTATTCAGAGCACAAACGCTTGCATACACACATTCGCATGGAATGTCATATGTTTTTATAGGCTTCTGTATGTAGATATAATTCAATTTAAATACATTTTAAAGTTAAATTTTATTAACTGACAGTCGAAACACATTTTAAATATCCGACACTTGTCAAAGATTTACATTCAGTGCAGGAGGGAAGTGGAACTCAAAAGTGACCTAATTAATAGAGCGAAAAGCCAAAGGGAAATATTTATAAAATCTTAATTTGTTTTAATTACATATACTTTTGAACAGAATTTTTAAAAGTGTTAAAAAATAAAAACATGCATCCTATGGAGATGGTGTTTATTTTATTTCAATTATAAATCGTTGACAATGCAACTCATGGGTGAAGTGAATATACGTCTGTACGGATTAATGTTCGCATTTTTATACCCTTCACCAAACTGTGGTACAGGGTATTATGTATTTGTGCATATGTTTGTAACAGGCAAAAGGAAAGAAGATAGACCCATAGATCCTTTTGAGAATATGCATAGAATCACTTTCTGATTCGATTTACGCATGTCCGTCTGTCCGTCTATGTATTTTTGTGAACAAAGTACAGGTCGCATTTATAATCCGATTTGGATGAAATTTGGCATAAGTCACTTATTTGGCCCAAGGACGAACCCTATTGAAATTGGGAAAAATCGGTTCAGATTTAGATATAGCTCCCATATATATTTTCGTCCGATTTAATGTAAATGATGCACAAAGTCCATATATATCTCTCGATTTGCACGAAATTTGGCACAGCGTAATGAATTAGGTCTAGAATGATGTGTGTTAAGTTTCCTGAAAATCGGTCCAGATTTAGATATAGCTCCCATATATAGTTTCTTCCGATTTCATGTAAATGGTGCACCAAAGTCCCAATATATCTTTCGATTTGCACGAAATTTGGCACAGCGTAATGAATTAGGTCTAGAATGGTGTGTGTTACGTTTCCTGAAAATCGGTCCAGATTTAGATATAGCTCCCATATATAGTTTCTTCCGATTTCATGTAAATGGTGCACCAATGTCCCTATATATCTTTCTATTTGCACGAAATTTGGCACAGCGTAATGAATTAGGTCTAGAATGGTGTGTGTTACGTTTCCTGAAAATCTGTCAAGATTTAGATATAGCTCCCATATATATTTTCGTCCGATTTGATGCAAATGGTGCACCAAAGTCCACATATATCTTTCGATTTGCATCAAACTGCTCATGTGTGTCAGATTGACATAAAATTTTGCACAACATACAAAATTAAGCATAGAATAACGTAGTTGCGTTTTCTAGAAGTACAGACATAGCCCACCGAATGACCTAGTGATATATGTTTGAAGTCGATTTACATACTTTTGTCCCATTGTAACAAACGAATGGCATGTTAATGGATAGATCTAGGTCGTTTCACATTTAGATAAATATCACATATTTTATTGCCATAGTGGTGAAGGGTATCATATAGTCGGCCCCGTCCGACCTTACTACTTTCCTTACTGGTTCTTATTAAAAAAAATAGTTTCGAATATAGTTGATCGTATAATATAATACGAATACTATCAATTATTTTACAATCACATTGAACTGTATGTATAGATCATAACAATGTATATAACAGCAGAGAATGTATCCTTCAATAACACAATTTTGCATAGATGTAAATGCCCTATGGGAGGTGATTATTATCCAATTGTCTCATGACAATTGGATAATAATTGCGATCGTCATTTTGTTAACAGTATAAATTTCCCAACACGGGAACGTCCGATTGCAAAAATTCCAACGGCATTTAATTTTTAAAAAATTGCCATGATTTATTACATTTATCCTAGTTCATAAGACACCTGTATGTATGGATGTACGGAATAACGTGTTAAAATTTCTAACGGATTGGATCATTGCCGTCGCTTGATACAGCCGATACACAATTAATCGGCTATATCTTCAAGAGTTGTTGCGATTTTCACTTGAAATTTTAAAAGAACATTCTTGAATTGGTGTATGTTCGAATTGTATAAACAACAAAATTCAATTTTCACATCCAAGCTATCTCAAAGGCTAGATCGCATCTCTGAATATTGTGATTATATTTGTTAGGTTCTATATGTATGTTTTCATATAGCAAAATATTGAAATTTCTATCTCTGAAAATAGAACCATGTCGTCATACAATTTGCCGTTAAAACAATATACACACCCCAACACTATTGACATTGTTCAGATTGTTGAAGTTTGATGAATTTTGAAATCTTCATCCGTATGCATATGTATGGATGTAGTGGGTGTACGGACATTCACACAATTTTCGCAGTTACAAACCTGGACCAATATCATCATCATCATTGAATCTATGACCTGAAATATGTTTATGTAAAACATCACCGAGTGAAAAACTAAAACCACATAACATGGAAATTGAAAACATGCCAATTTTGTAAACTGAATTAAATCATATTTTTATGCTGATGTGTACACGGTTAGGTATTCCAATTTAATAAATCGGAACATAAAATAACATTGATGCCCGGCTACATACACAACGTGATATAAAAATTGTGTGTTTGTAGTAAATTGTTTTGTGAATTACATTAGGTGTATTAGATATTGAATAAAATTGCGAACACTTAAAATATACCAACAAATGTTAACAAATACCCGACATACATACATGGATTATTGCACTACATATAAGTTTTTACTATGGGGAAACAGTAATTGGAACAAATATATATTTAGAAAATTATTAATATAGAAATATTGCAGAGCTATTATTCATTGGTAAAATTATAAGCAAAAGTTAAATATAATGTAATTATTATTTTATTGGGCGTAAATTCTTCAAAAAATTACAGCTACATTAGTTGCGAGTAGGATCTTTAAAATAGGACAGGGACCGTAATATAAGGAATATATATGGTTTAGGAATATTCGCAGATGTCACAGACGGCATAATATAAGAATATTTTAAGATTAATTACAAATATACAAAATTTAC
This sequence comes from Musca vetustissima, assembly GCF_032173495.1. NCBI lineage: Eukaryota > Metazoa > Arthropoda > Insecta > Diptera > Muscidae > Musca > Musca vetustissima. The sequence continues at coordinate 144,175 of NW_026874184.1, read as the reverse complement.
AAATCAAACTGTAATTTTGTACGAGCATTACATGTCGGAATGGGAATGCAGAATTTTATAATTAGAACATCAATTTAAAGGTGTATTTAGCTACATATTTTTCCAATTTTTGTAACAGAATAATTTTCTACGACCGTTTTATATTATTTATTACATATTCTTCACCACTTTCTACGGATCTCTGATAATATTTGTTTATTATTCTATACATCTATCAGAAATTAATAAATAAATTTAAAACGAATAACTATTTGAATATAGTCCCTTATAATGGAACACCCTAATTACTCATATTTCTTCATAGGCTCCATTCAAAAGTCTATTTGAAGGTCTTCAGTTTGGTATATTGTTTTCTCCAGGCAGCAATTTACCATATGGGGGCTACCCTGAAACTTGGGTCAATATTAATAATTTTTGGTACGGATATGTGTTATGAGACAACAACGAGACAACTCGGTGGAAAAGTGTGTCCAAAATACTGAATATTGGGAGGTAACGTTACTTGAGGCTACACTAAAACGTGGACCGTTATTTTCCATTTGCAATACCAAACATCCTACGAGTAATATCAATATTCGTGCAAATTTCGAAGCTATATATTAAATATTGCGATTCTATCGTGATTTTAACAGACAGACGTAAGTTGCAAACGGAATGAAAAATTTAATATACACTCCACCTTATGGTGGAGGGTATAACAATTTTGAATGGAAAATAACAACAGGGATGACGTGGCCGGATCATTTGATCTGGTATCATTAGAACAACTGATGATGTCATCTTAAAGTTTTAAATAAATAAATATGTCTGACACATCTTAACATGATAAAACTTTTGGCTATAAAAATAGCTTTCAACTTATCCTACAGGATCTAAATACAAAATTTTATTAAAATCAACCAAAGCTATTATATTGAAATTTGGAACTATAACTTTGTTGTAAACTAGTTTTGTTTTAAACTATAGTTCTATATTTCAAAATAATAGCTTTATTAAATCTGAATTTATAAAAATTCAAAATTTGAGGGTTACGTTTTTTGGCGAATATGGGTCGATATATTACGATAATTTATGAAAAAACTCATGACAATGAGTAGAAAGACATTTCTACGCTGAATATCGAATATTGTAAAAAATATTTAGTTTGTTTTATAAACAAAATATGTAAACATATTAATATTGCTGTGTTATTATTCTTTTAGTTAGAAATGCATTGAAATGTGAATTAGCTTTTAATAAAAGTGCTTCATAAAAACAACTTCGCGATACAACGCTTCATTGTCAAACAAAAAAATTACAAATTTTTTAAAAATATTTAAAGTGTATTTTTACCAGAATTGCCAACCCAATTTTAAATGTTTATCGATCAAAATCTGCTTTGTTTCAATTGTGAAATAAACATACAAAAAAAATATTTTGTTTTGCTTTTTGTAAAAATCAATTTTTTATAGTGAAACCAGTATAGAGTCGGACATGGCCGATTATATGATACCCTACAGATGTAGCCCATATATTTCCGACCGACTTCGTGTTAATTGGGCTTCAAATATACAACGGGTGCCCGATTGATATTTGCTTTAAATCGATTTACATAATCGTGTCCCACTGTAACAGGCGAATGACATGTTTATGGATTGATCGATTCACATTTAGATAAAAGCCACATATTTTAGTTCATCCAATTTCATGTTAATGGCCCTTCTGTTAGGATGCATCTTTTTAATATACCCATAATGGTGAAGGGTATCATATAGTCGGCCCCGTCCGACTATACTGCTTTTCTTACTGGTTTACTTTTTCGCAGTGATTTCAGCAGAATAAGATCTAAATATGCCCAGAAACATATTCCATCATACATAATTCATTTTACATCTTTAGAATGCTGGCTTTAGCCGTATATATTGGGATTTTGTCAAATTTGTATCGAGGCAAAATACTTATTACACTCACTGTATATAAATAGATTTACTTTAAGATGTAGAGACTAATAACGTCGTCGCAATATTCAAGAACAATTCTATGATGGTTGGCCCATGGTCCTCATGCGGGCTGTAGATTTATTTAATTAGAAATAGAATGAGTAGAATATTTCAAAAAACAAAAAAAAAAAAAAACCAAAAGAAACAGTAAGGAAAGTTCAAAAGTCGGGGTCGACTATTGATACCCTTCACCACTTTAGGTATATACAAGAGATGCTAATAACAATTAAAAAAACATACACATACCATTCTGAAATTAATGACCAGTAAGGAAAGCAGTAAAGTCGGACAGAGCCGACTATATGATACCCTTCACCACTTTGGGTATATTCAATATGTGATCTTTATGTATATCTGAACCGACTAACATCAATCCCTACACATGTGATTCTGCAACATATGCTAAATTTTGTAAACCGATTTAAAGCAAACTTGACACCCGCTATTCGGTATGCTGCACTGTTTATAGTTTCATCTCAATCAGACACCCATTGATCATTTGGTGTACAATTAACATGAATAAGTCGAAATTATATATAGAAGCTATGCTATATATATATATATATATATATATCTAAACCGATTTCAAGGAAACTTATCAGAGATTAATTTATATTAACTTCAGTACGTTGTGTCAATCGGCCTAGCTATGGATCTTTGGTGCACCATTTACCTAAAATCGGGCGAAACTATATATGGCAGCTATATCTAAATATGCACCGAGTTTCACGAAACTTATCACACATCATTCTAGACTTAATTCCATACGCTTTGCCAGACTTAATTCCGTACGCTATACCAAAATTCGTCCAAATCGAAAGATTTTCTGGGACTTTGGTGCACCATTTACATAAAATCGGACGAAACTATATATGGGATCATCATTCTAGACTTAATTCAGTACGCTATGCAAAAATTCGTGCAAATCAAAAAATTTTTAGGGACTTTAGTGCACCATTTACCTAAAATCGGGCGAAACTATATATGGGAGCTATATCTAAATCTGAACCGATTTTCAAACTTGGCATATATAATTATAGACTTAATTCAGTACGCTATGCAAAAATTCGTGCTAATCGAATAATTTGCAGAGTCTAAAGTCCGTAAATCAGACAAAAATATATATGGGGCCTATATCTAAATCTGAACCGATTTTTCCCAATTTCAATAGGGTTTGTCCTTGGTCCACATAAATGAGCTGTACCAAATTTCAGCCAAATCGTATTATAAATGCGACCTGGACTTTGTTTACAATTTAACATCAACAGACGGACGGACATGCATAAATCGACTCAGAAAGTGATTCTAGGCATATTCTCAAAAGGAACCATGGGTCTATCTCGATTCATTTCGCCTGTTACAAACACAGTGTGGTGAAGGGTATAAAAATACAATTTGTTCCGAGTGTGACATTAAACCTATTAGAAACAAAGGAAGTACCAAGAAACAAAGTAGTATCATTACGAGTACATTCTATTTTCTAGTGATTCGCTTACTTTACGATCTTGGTACATACATTTTTGTCAGTAAAACTTTATATTTGGTTCTAGTTTCCTTTGTAATTGAGAGTACAACATGTTATCATGGCGTTAAAACAATATTTTCATTCTATAACACTCGGAAATGGAGTGCCATGTAAAAGAAAAGAAAGTAGATTGTAAAAAATACAAATTTCCACACATTCGATAAATTGAATTATCCAGATGAAAGCGGTAAATTGAATAGAATACGTGAGAAAATGTTCGAAGATAAGAAAGTGACGTTTAACATAATCGGAAAGAAATGGGTAAAGTGACAATAGGGATGTCGATTTGAAACGAAAATAGAAAGTTAAAAACAAATCAATATTTGAAGATGTTTCGCAAATTGCAATATGAAAGTTTAATATTTATTTATGCTTAATATTCAGATAGACAAAAAATTCTTTGTCTTAAAAATGTTTGGTTATTTAGAAATACAAAAATTAAAATTTGAGTAAATGTCAACTGATAGTAGATTGGATTTTATTTATACCAAACGCCAAATACTTAACGCTCTTCATGGTTTAATATCTGTTGAAAAGTACAAGGTATGAAAAGAATTATTTTTATTTATTTCTCTTTCGAGATGTTCTACGTGATCGATGTTGCAATAAAAAGGACAGCCCGAGAGATACTGCATTTCCACTATTATGCGACGAGTTTCGTCGTTGGTTAAGCGGCTCGTCGGGCGTATTGGACAATGTGTCTTACCAATGTCGTTGCTTGATAAACCGTATTTATTTCGAATATTGTAGCGAAAGTGCATCTACGAATTAAATTCAACTGTGTCAAGGTTCGGACATTTGGCATTTTTCTTCCAAGGTATACAACTGTATACTTTGTCATCGATGTAGAAATCAATATTGATAATTTTTTGTCCGATTTTAAAGTTAACATTATTATCCGTACACCACAAAATTTTACATAGGAAATAATCATGTCTCCATTTTTTTTACTTTTAATGCACTGAAAGTTACATGAAGTCGAATTATTTTCACTCTACTTCGTAAAATATAATGCTGGCTTAAATTAAAATTTATTAGAAAAACATTGTGAAAAATAAAAAAACTTTTCCATTTCATGGATCAATGTTTCATTCTTATTAAAATCTTTAGTTGTCATAGCAAACGAATGATTATTTTACATTTTCCGCTTTGCAAAATTTTATACAAAATCACTTACCAGAGAAAAGACGGAATTTTGTTCCATTTTTTAAAAGAGTTTACCTTCAATTTATATGTAAATAATTTAGGGTTTATAATAAAATGGACCAAAATCCCAAAGGCTACAAACATTTGGTGTATCATTTCGAATTCGTTTGATTTGAATAAATAATAAATTATCATAAATTGCCGACCTTTAAGTTCTTTTGTCTTTGTTATTTATCCCAATTTGTCCATAAAAGTGAAATGGTCCATCATTCTATGCTTTAGTTGCGGTTGCTACGGTCGTCTATGTCTATGCGTGGTTGTGTGTGTGTTTTTTTATTTTTTGTTCGTTATGTTAACTCTCAAAATCTGGGGATTTGTAAAATGGTTCGTTTTTGTCATCCCTAGTTGCCACACAGATGTCGAACATTGTGCTCGAGAGCAACTTGATTTACATTTTAAGCAAAAGTGAAAAGGATTTAAATTGTGTTGCGATAATTTCGAATGACAGCGGCAGAGTTCTTCTGAACGTTTACTAATTGGTTATTGATAGAACACTGCGACATATGTAAATGTGTAATGCCATGTGTACAGGCGAGTGTAGTGAATGTCACCGTATACACTGTACAATGTCGTTTTTGTTTTGAATGATGAGTGGCTACATACCTGTAAAGCATTCGGCCACATACAATTGTCGGGTATATTGTCATCGTTGTCACTACTTGTTGTTGTGGATGCTGAAGTGTCATCCGCGGTCGTGGGAGCACCTATGCTGCCTGCGGAGCCACTTGTGCTAGTGAATTCGGATAAATGTGCGCCATTAACATAGCGATTTGCGGGCACCTTTTGTGTTGGGGATCCGAACGTTGAGCCACGTAGTAGGTGTTTAGCTTTGGAACGATTCTCACTGGTTCCCTCGCTGTTTGCAGGACACAATTCCTCAATACTGATGCCATCTATTTGAATACACAGATAAAATAAAAAAATTATTAGAATGCAAATGAACCACAAATATATTGACTGAATGATACATATTTCATTATACATTCCACCATAAGGTGAAGTGTATATTAAATTTGTCGTTTCGTTTGCAAAACCTCGAAATATTTACCGCAGACCCCATAAACTATATATATTCAATATTGATTAACTTTTTACAATAGTCCCCATATAACGATACCGGCTTTTATTTGTTTAAGGGAATTATCTGTAATTTCGTTCTCATCATGAACAATTCTTCCTACCATGTACAGCCTACGTTATATATAAAGAACATATATTCCATTCAGAATATAATAATTACCCAATAAATTATTTTGTGAGAGTAAGAGAGATTATTGTTCTTCAAACAATAAAATTACAAAAGGGAAATAATTTTTTGTTTTGCTTATATAAAGCTTTACTTTACTCACCAATACAAAATTCAAAATTGCTCACTCAATTCACACTCTTTACTACATTTTTGCGTAAAAAGACAACATTTAGTAATATTTTGTACAAATTGTTGCAAAATAACGAGTTCCTAAAGCAGTGTCAAAATTTACCAATTAAATTTTCGAGTAAATTGGTATATATTTTATTATAGGGTTAGGAATAATAAAATCTATTCATGGTAAATATTTCAGGTAAATTCAACAGTTTATATACAAAACCTTTATCTGAATTTATAATTAGTTAGCCTTCAAAAACCAAGCAATTCGAAATAATGTTTGAAAAACGTGACAAAAATCAGCGTTATCCTGAAACGTAGACCGATATATAATTGTCAATGCCAAACATCCTAGGAGTGATATTTTTCAAATTATTATTTTTCAAATAATCGTTTTTATTTAAAGCCAATTAAATCAATTTTTTTACGTCTGCTTTGCCGGACATTAACATTTCATATGCCACTAATAATATTTTCTTATTTCCTTTGTTCATACATACATATTTGTATAATTGATTGAGGTTATTTATATTATGTGTGTGTATGTATATTTTTTCGACACTAAACTTTTTTATTGAAAATTTGATTTCCCTGAATTATCTACAGTGGACTGTGGTTGGTTTTGCGGTAAATGTGAATTTCGATTACCGAAAGGAAATTGGATTATTTGCATTAAAAGTAGTAAATATTGTATATGCTCTGGATAGGCGTCAGTAAACATATTTACGCGTAAATATATACATATGTACTCGTACACACAATTATGTACATATGTTTCGTTGGTGGTTTCGGACTTACCTTTGGCTATAAATTTATTATATTGTGCAAACTCAATCGATATGCTGGTGCCACGTGGACATGCAATTACAACTTGATCTGTGTCACAGGCGGCCTTTTGATATGTGCGCAGTGTGGCTGACAGCAGGGCTGTTTTATGTTGTCATACGTCACATCACATCCGGTTCCATGTGTTTACGACGTTAGCGACGACCGTGAATTTCAAATGAAGCAAACATGTCAGGTTGCCCGATTCGGAAGACGACGAGGACGTCGTTTAATCGTATGCGTCGAACAATGCATATGCAGGATTATACATGAACACACACGCACACACACAAACAGCATTTTCCCATTGGGTTGTTTACAGGTGTGTCAGTTAAGATTGAGGATGTGTGGCCCAAGGTAGGTGGCAAGAAATAATGCCATAGCATAGCCAATATTTGACATCATTACCATCAGTATGCAGAGAAGAAAGGAATTTGCCAACAGCAACAAACAGACAAGCGACATCATACAAATCAGGTCAAAGTCGGTGATTATAAATGAGCGATGAGTTCATGAAACATCCATATGCCGCATTGTATTTATTCCCCATTAAAACACAGATATGGTTGTGTGCACGAGTGAGTGTGTATGTTGATGAATTTCGTTGTTCAGACAATGTTGCCAGTTGTTGTAATCACCGCAGCATAAGCCAAGGCATAATGATGGAATGGAACGGAATACCAGCCCAGCACCATCATAAGTATGTTCAGTTGTTTGGAGCCGAGCATCGGGCATCCATGAGCAGTGATGTCAGCGATCATGTTAATGTGGCGGAGATAAGGATAAAGGCCATTTGTTTTGGCATTGCATGGTAGCATGGTTCCGAAGGCGTTGAGATGGAGAAGAACGTAATTTTCAGATTATTCCAGAGTATGCATTATAATCATACACCCGCATTTACAGAGAGACAGACATCCAGTCAGCCAGCCATGCAGCCAGATATGTGCAAGGCAAACACCGGATGTTTGTTTTGCCATAATGGCATCATCGTCACGAAGTTGGAGCGCACGGAAAGCAGCAGGAGCAGCAGAAGCGTCAATGCATTTGATGTGACAAATGATGTAATTAGTGAGAAGCGGCCACATTGACACACAACCATTCATTTATCCATGGCAGGATTCACAAACGTCAGACACCGAACGAAGTCACATGAAATGAGAGAAGAAAGAGAAAGGCGAAAGTGAAAAAATAGAATTTCATTTATTTTGCTTATTCGAAGCTTCTTTGGGAGGGTTTGCAACATATTTGTAATTGAAACCCATTATCTAGAAAAATAATTCGCTTGCGTATGTATCAGATATCACATCCATCCATTGCATGTGCCAATATCCATGTCATGTACATACACATACACATCCACATCAAGTAATATCTTCACATTTCTTTATGAACATACTTACATACTGCATGCATGCATATATGCATACAGATTATCAGCTCAGTAATTCCAATTATTGCATTGTAAATAAAAATGCATAAATAATGATTTCGAATGAAAATAGTGACGATATTGCCAAAAGCAATATCATCTGAAAAAATAAATGTTCATCAGTACTCGTTGCCATGTAAGAGCAACATGCACACACACACATATATAACACAAATCAATTTCATTTCGAGATTTAAATATTCAATTTCTTTTCATTTGTTTGCTTTTTTCATCTATTATTTTCATTATTATTATAATATGTAACTACACCTACTACTTTTAATATGAAGAACATACGCTTTGTAAGTCCTCAACAAAATGGAAATAAATGATTCATTAAAATAAAAAAATAGATGTGGTCTATTTGTAAAGAAGAATATCGACCTAAAAAAAATATATATATATATATATATATATATATATATATATATATATATATATCATATATATATATATATATATATTCAAAGTTTATTATACATTAATTGATTTAGATATAGTTTTATGATTTAGATAAAAACGCAATTACAAAATAAATAATTGAAATGCATTACGTTTGGCAGTGCTGAATAATGGAATAGACCGCCGTCGAACGGGTCCGATTATGTAATATCCTCAACCGTTTTTGGTATATGCAGGATCCCAATGTAAACATGCAAATACATTTAAATATTGTGATTGATATACAAATCAGAACTCCGAAAGAGCGAGTTTCACTCTTTACTCGAATTCGAGCGGGAGTACTCCTGCGAGTAGAAAAAGTAAATAGAGTATACTATATTTTTCTCTGCCACTCAAATAAGAGCGCAAGTGCTTCGCTCGTTTTCGAGTGGGAGTGAAATACGCTCGAAATCGAGCAGATTACACTCTTGCCGAGTACTCATTTATTTTTGTTTGTTTGTGATGCCGTTGTTTTACTTGATGTTGTTTGTGTGCATTGTTTGTTTGTTTTGTGATGTTTGGTTTGCAGTACTGCTGGGAAAGCATGCATCAACAAGCTCGTTATCTGCGTTCTCTTTATGTAAGTCATTTCATATAAGATTTTTATTTGTACCTCACTTGTGTAAACATTTTCAATAAACAAAATAATCAATGTCCTTTTATGTTTTTTGAACATGATCTATCTCCCCAAACCACAAAAAAGATCAACATCAAAAAAAAAAAAAAAAAAATGGTACTACACACACACAAATAACCAAACAACCAAATTTATTTGTCCACTCGATTTCACTCTTAGAGTGAACTCTTACTCTATTTCGAACATTTTGACTCACACTCTTTTTCTTCAACAAGGAGTACTCGCGAGCACTCCCAAACAAAATAAAAGAGTGGAGAGTATACTCCCTAAAAAACTCGTACTCTTTCCAACTTAATTTCCGACTGAGCCAATATTAACTAGATCTAGAAAACTTTTTACTACAGTAACATAATATTCCAGGAATAGCTAACATTTTATTATTGAGAACACTAAATTAAAACCATTGAGCGGTGAAGTGTGATCGGACGGTGATATCATACCCAACACATCTACCACTGAATTCTAACATTCTGCGAATCTATATCCCAAGTCTGGGCAATATTTCGAGATATTTGCATCCTATTGTCTAGAGATTACCAGAACTGCTAAATTTTCCTGTCCATATTTTCCCAAAGTAAATCATTTAACCCGCTAAATATTGACCGATAGCCATTGGTCAGATACCCAATGTAAACTTTGTGATGTTTGGCACATAATTTTTGGCTCTGGAGCGACTAGAAAAAATAAAGCTTTGGTCATCATATTTCATCCCTTAATTATCATCTGATCACTATTCAAATCAAAAGGCGTCGTATTTGAATAACAGGAACTTTATATACAATTTTATAGCGATCAGAGTGAAATTTACTCCCTTTAGCGTGTTATTGGTAATACCAGACAATATCAGAGTAGGTAAATATTTTCGTATAATACCCACATTTCCAGTTTATATCATTTAGGAGTAAATATCTATGCCATAGAATGGAATCTATTAAATTTTCACACAATGCTTATTCTTTGGCCAAATTCCCCTCCACATGTAAAATTGCGCAACGTTGGGTCTTAATAGTAACTTCTAGAGCAACCAGTAAGGAACATACGCAAGTCTTTCTGCAACCTATGATAAATTTAATTTCATTCGGGCAGATTTAAAGTCGACTTTACACCATGGGACAAATTTATGAAAAACGAATTATAGCAAAATTAATACATGCTATTCGGTCGCCGCACTGTTAACATTTTAACTTCATTCAGACATCCATTCGAAATACATATGGAAGCTATGACAGCATCTACATACATTTCAACAAAACGCAATAACGGCATTCAAGTCTCAACATGATACGTTGTGCAAAAAATCGTGGTTATCGGACACATTAGAAGGTTGGTGCATCATTTATGTAAAATCGGACGAATATATATGTATATGTGGGAGCTATATCGAAACCAGAACCGATTTTTCCGAAACTTAGCACACATCATTCTAGACTTATTCAGTACTCTATGTCAAATTTCATGCAAATCGAAAGATATAGAGGGACTTTGGTGCCCCATTTACCTTAAATCGGACGAAAATATATATGGGAGCTATATCTAAATCTGAACCGATTTTCCCCAATTTCAATAGTGCGAAAACGATCGTGGTCAAAGAGCGGTGAAGCATCTCAATCGGGGGCCAAACTAGGATTAACGGCCAGGAAGGTTCTGCTATGCATTTGGAGGGACTGGAAGGGGATTATGAGTTGCTTCCATATGGCCAAACGCTAAATTCCGATCTCTACTGTCATCAACTGGACCGTTTGAAGATAATAATTGACCAGAAACGGCCAGAATTGGCCAACAAGTGAGATGTCGTGTTCCACCAGGACAACGCTAGGCCACACACATCTACAATGACTCGCCAGAAACTTCGGGAGCTTGATTGAGAAGTTTTAAGGCATCCGCCATACAGCGATTATCATATTTTTTTCTTGCATTGCAATTTTTTTTTAATAATAAACAATTGGTATCTAGGATGGATTGTGAAAATTGACTACTAAAGTTTTTTGCCAATCAAATAAATCATACAACAAAACATGCACAAAACATGTCCGATTTGCCCCAAATCGGACATTCCAAAGCATGATCAATAAAGTCCTACATTTCATATACAAATAATTGATTTCTTTTTCCCCAACCTAATATTAATCCCTTGGCCAGAATCATACATACAAGCAAAATTTCATGACTTTATTTAAAATTGTGTATATATTTAAAAATTATAATGGACAGACGGGCGGAAACGTATGTCTAGATCGACCCAGCAAGTCGAGATATGTGACTAAATGGTGGACCTGGGAATGTGTCCCGAAACGTCTAATTACATCCAATTCATAATTTGATCACTGCTAAGGAGACTACACGACATATAGTGAATTAAAACATTAATAAATTAATTATAAATACAATTTTAGTATCATAACTACATTAAACTTTTTACTTGCATACAGAACAGGTAACTGTACAAAGAATTCAGAAATAAAGTTCAAATGTTTGTGTGATTTGTTAGATAATAATATCCAAATATACTTAAGTCGTTTTCATTAAATATATAATATTTGAAATTAAATACAACCCCTAAGTTATGCCATAACTAAAAATCATTCCCCTTCATCGACGAAATAAAATCACAAATCCTTGGGATAACATAATAACCCTATTTTTTTCAATAATACTTCAAAAGAATGTTCTATAGGTTAAAAATTTAACTTTAGGGTATTTATGTAAGCTTTAATTTTATACGAATAATATTGAATAAGCCATTACAAGAACATAAAAAAATATTTTTAATGCTCACATTTCCATTGTTGTTATTATTGCTACAATTTCGATTTCTTTTTTGTTTAGGCATGGTGTCCGTTCATATTTTATGACTTTGTTTTTTACTGTCAATTATAAATAAATGCCATAATGACATAATTTATGTACATCGGAATGACAACATCCAGTTACAGTGAAATTTCATAAACGATAAACGGGTGTGGGTTCCAGTCACAAAGGAAACTTGACGCCCTTTTCTCTGCAAAGTAATAAATATATTTCTATAAAACAAAAAAGGGGATTTTCAGCCATCAGCCGATTATGAAGAAGAATAAGAAGTAATTTTGGTAGGAGGATTTCCAATACGAATGGCTCACCGCCACTGTCAATGTCTCAGTCATACTCATACATCTCAATGTATTGTCATTTGTGTGTGTGTGTTTGTTTGTGTTCTTGAAGATGGAATTCATTTTTTTATCGTTCGAATTGATAAACTTTTATGACGGCTGACAACTACAAAGCGATGTAGAAATTCTGCTATCGAATGGCTGAGATACGAATCACGTTTATCTCTCTTCCTTATTAGTCACCATTTAATTTAGTTGTTATCGTTGAAAGATCTAATGTCTATTGAAGCAGAAGAAGCGTAGGGATAATATCCAACAATGGAATAATACCACCTAACAGGATTTCTTAAATTCTTACTAAATAAAATCGGATATAACTTAAATTTCTCTACATAAATCTCTGCATCCGAATATAATCTGAAAATAATAACATGAATTATATAAAATACTTTTTTATGTTCAACTCAAATCGTATGATATTGTTAAAGGAATAATGACAATTATTTGAAAATAACAATCATCAAATGCTCAAATTGACTGTATGTCTAACTAAAATTATAGCAAGAGAAGAGAGATGTTATGTTAGCGAATGGAATGAAAAAGTCAAATTTTGCCTTCCTTAAATATGAGATGAGTAGATGATTAAGTTAAAAAAAATGAATTATTTTAATATACATAATTTGTACACACGTTAAATTTTTGTATTTATAATAGAAAATATATGGAAAGGCATTACTAATCGCGTAAATGTATTAAAACTAAATACAAAATTTTATATTCATTAACGTTAGAAAATATATATATCTTCATTACACCAAAATTACTTCTTACTCTTAATCGTATATATTAAATGTTTTGCATTAAAACAAAATAATGTGTATTACCAATCAAGTCTTCTATTTTTAGATGTTTTTAAAATGTATGCGTGTATGTATGCAGAAGAACGTGGGATTTGTATTTGGTTTTTCAGCTACATTTTTACTCGACGTGGGGTAGTAAACCTTCTTTCAGTTAAACCTGTGCGGTATTACTATTACAATTTGTAACAGCATATTTATATTTGGAAATCGATTTCCGCACATACTACAATCGAATCAAGTGAATTAGATGCGATTAGGGATCTTAGTTAGTTTGGGTATCATAAAATTATATGATTTTTTTTTAAATCTTAACATTACAATTTTATAATTCTCGATAACGTTTTAACTTTTTTCATTTTCCAGACATTTGCTTGTTATATTTACAATAAGTTCGTTCAAACATGGTACAAGTAATGTAAATCTATAAAATATTCGCAATTCGAACTCATTACATTTGACCTGAAACTTCTACTTCTTAGAAATAAATCCAAATCAAATCTTGCCATTTCCCCTATTTCTTCCGACGATTCCACTACCTCTTCTATATTTGTACGCAATCATGCTGCTCAATCTATCGCGTTTCATAATATGAATGTAATCATTTGAAAGAAAATATTCTACATAAAGTAGCAGAACTTTCCGGATTTTCCAAAATTGTAGAAAATATACTTCAGGTGCATTTAATTTTGATTTAATAATGGTCTGACGCGCCGTCATATCCTTCGCCTCTTAAAATGTTTGATTCAAACCAAAACTGATTATTGTGTTTATTATTCCACGTATCAAAGGAAACATTCTCTGGCATCTTTTGATACCTTGCCAAAAATCTTCTACATTTTTAGTTTCATCCACTACAACCGAAAAGAATACAGCATTTTTAACTTCTTCAACAATAGTTCTATTAACTCGTTCTGTATTCTAAGACACAGGTATGTTGCATTTTGGGGTGTATTCTCCAAATATTTTCGTCTAACGACAGTATTTCGGAGGCTTTACTTTCCCTCCAAGCGATGTGTTCCCTTTCACACAATTACTCTTTCACAAATTGTCTCAATGACCACTTGCTTGTTTGTCCGTAACATGTTCTATACGTTTTGAAACAACATTCATCGGTGAAGTATCCAATTTGTAAGAGGGCACGTCAGAAGTAATTTTGGAACATGGCTGTTACTCTTTCCGCACCCTCCTTTATTTGAAAAAAAAAGATGCCGAGTTTACAAAAAGCACCTTTTACTAAATCTGAATATGCGATACAAGAAACGCTGGGGCCGGGCCGGGTATAATTAAAATGAAAAACAACCCAACAACACTTTTGCACGTATGTATAAGAATAACTAAAACTGTTAAGCAATCTTTAATAATTTGTCCACGATCTATGCTCTTTTTTTCTCTTTTAATGTGGTTTGGCTATTCTCCACCAATTTTTTTATGATTTCATCTAAAATTTTGTTACATTCCTCTTGTGTATGTAGAAATTTGGCGAATTTTAGTGAAATTCAAAATTTTCTGCTGCATTTACCCTTATTTAGAGAAAAAAAAATAATAATTTCAGAGTGGGCCCTTGGCCGAAAACTGCTGTATTTACCCTATACGTGGTCAAAGATTACTGATTTTTTTAGCAATTTTGAGAAGTCTAATAGAATTAAAAATTTTCTGTTGTAAAACTAAAGCTATTTAAAGAAAAAAAAATAATTTCGGAGGATGCCAGGACCGAAAACGTTGTCAAAGATTACTGTTTTTTTTTAGAAATTTTGAGAATTCTAATGGAATTTTCTGTTGTAAAACTAAATTTATTTAGAAAACAGAAATAATTTTCGGGAAAAAAAAAAAAAAAAATAATAATTTTTTTGAAGACGGAAAAATTTGACAGTTTAGAGCACCAAATTATCTAATGAAATATAAGGTGCTGCATTACACACACAATGCACGGCCTTACACGTCAGATGCCCTTGTTGGTTCGCTTTTTATAACCTCACACAACAGAGGTTCATTCTGAATAATTATGTCGATCGAGACTTTTATATGGGGGCTATTTCAAAAAATCAAACCAAATGGAGGCTATATCCAAACATGGATTTTACTTTAATTTTTATACGAAGACCGTTAAATATATTTTTAGTAAATACGATAAATTGTTGGTAATATAACCCAAACACTTTACGAGGTCTTAAACGAACATATATATATATATATATATATATTTTGTTTTTGTGGCACATCAATGATTTTTGGTACACATATAGAGAAAAATTTTCTGACTCCGAAACCGTTCGCGATCAAATTTTTGGTTGATGTGCGCAAAAGTTGTCGAGGTTTTAATTGTTGGCATCAGAAAAAAATTTACAATTACACCGTTTATCATATTGACCAAAAACGTTGATATATATCTTCCTCCGTAGAATAAGAATATGAATATATTAAAATAATCGCGAAAAAGTTGCACATCTTCGCGAAATATGAGAACAATAATAAAAATACAGGAGATTACGTCAATATTTTCATTATATTAATGACATACACACACCTAAAATCATTTGATGGGCATGCGGTTTCAAGGAAGTGCTGAAGTTTATCTACCAATCCATGTATATTTTGCGAAATTTCATTTGACGGCTAAGATGTGCCACACGTTGCATTGAAGTACCCAAAAAATCGTAAAACGCGAATAATTTCCGAAAACTCCATATGCCATTAACGCGCATCCGATTTTGGTGTGCACCCTAAAAAAATACATCGATCTATACCGATTTCAATGTGGTCCATTAAGAACCATGGATGTGCCAGCTCACACTATTTTTGAGATAAATTGGATACATCTCTCTTTCGGCTGAAGTTTTTTAAGTTCTCTTTTCGAAAAAGATCAAAATCCGTATGAGGTCATTTATTGAAGCGGAAATGATCCACAGAAAAAAACAAATAAATCTGCGAAATTTTCAAAAACATTTTTTGCCAAATTTCGTGTTTTTGGAAGGCCAGTTCCCGCCGTTCCAGTAGATGGATTTTCACGAAGTAGATTTTATATCATCCGAAACGTAAAAAACCTTTTTGATCGCGGGTTCACCATCGGTTGAGTATTACTCTGAAGCTGTGCATACTACATATACAAAATACATATCAAATTACGCAGATTCGCGACTACAATAGTCTTATAATCGATTTTTAGAAATTCCTGTTTGCGTATTAAAGCCAGAAGTAAAATTCAAAAAACATTCAAAATCCAGCTTCAAAATGTCAGCATCATTTAAGGGAACCCCCCCCCCCCCCCCCCCATTCTCGATTTTATTTTTTCAAGATTTTCAATGGGCTGGTAAATCAATACCAATGCTTGTTAAGGTTTGTAATTTTGCACATATATAATTGAAGATTTAAAAGAGAAGAAAAATAATTTACAAAAAAATTTTGTTATTGTTTTGTTGTTGTTTTTTGTAATTAAAGAAAAGTCCTTATTTTTGATGGAGGGCATGATAACTCCTCACTGGAACATCGGAATCCGAAAATTCCAACGGTGTTAGAAAGAGTACATGTCTGACTCTCGTATGAACTAGGATTATTGACTTCGCTCTAAAATTAAGAAAATGGTGGCCCTTTTAAAAATTATTTTTGAAAAATCGCGGATTTTTTACCAAAAACCAAGTTAAAAAATAAGGAAGATCTTCACCGATTGGCTTTATCCTAGTTCATACGAGAGCTATACACTCCCTGAGAAACGTTGCAAAATTTGGAACCGATTGGATTATTAGTTTTTGAGTTATCGTGCCCGCCATTCGCAAAAAAAATGTTTAGAGAAAAACGCGTTTAAAGTTTGAGAAGCCCTTCAGCCGTCACTTGATGCTGACACAATAAATCGGATATATCTTCAACAGTTCTTGAGATTTTCACTTGAAATTTTGTAGAGACATTATTTAATCAGTGTAAATTCGAATTATATCAACAAAAATTTTGACCCCGAGAATGGGGGGTCCCCTTAAAGGTAGATGCAGTTAAAATTTTGAAAAATGATACATAAGGGGCGTAGTCCTCATTTTGTTGGCTTGTAGTTTTACTTTGACGCGAAGACCGTGAAATGAGTGGCTTAATCACAAATAACATTGAGAACATAAAAAACTGGTTCGCCTCAACTTGTTTTTACAAATTTTTTTTACATTAAAGTAGACACAGCTTCCACCAACACAAAGTTTAGAGGTCAATATCATGAACAGTTTGCAACGACAGATCAATTAACCCAAAACTATTCACTTTTATTCATATACTTCAGCTATGTTAAAAAATTGGCAATATTGCCCATATATATTTTAATTTCTGAAATATTTTCAATAAATAACTTTCTGCAATAATATTTTACGCATGATGCTACAAAATATCAATTCTTGCCAAGCATTCATTTTAACCACATAATTTTGATACACATTCTTTCCTATATATATTCTCATACACACATATACTCGTCTTAAATATGAAATGAACATCGGGATCAAATAATTATGTTCGTATGTGCACATTTGTCATGTGTCCAGTCGAATGGCTTAATACTAATTGCCACACAACGTCCATGGGCAAGAGAATGAAAAAATAACACAGTTCCTTGCCAGTATTTTTGTTTTATATACCAATTTGCTATTTGTTCTTAATGAGCAAACTTTTAATGATGATAATGAAAAAACTGTTATTGATGCGGATACAGTCCTATGACCACTATCCTCTTTGAAAACGGTAATAACAATTTATTAGATTTACGTTTCATTCAATGATGATATTTGTTCCATTATTATTTCTTTGGAATAGTACACATTGCCGATAGCTCTGAAAAGTAAGCACGTGCTAGCCCTATATCTCTGATTTCCATTATTTGTTGTGTGGAGAGATACTGTAATCGAATTTATTGCGAATGAAGCTCTAATAGACTAAATGAAATTGAATTGGCCAAAAGACAAGAACAAAAACAAAAACATTCGAATGCTGATAATGTTAGCCAATTCATCGGATGTGATTTATTTATGAGCATAGCAGTTGCGCTCAATTCCGGACAAATATTTAACAAGAAACGATTTCAAATAAATGCCACAGGCACGCAGTTTGCTTGGATTTCTCTTTACAAAATTGCCTTAGGTTTAACAAAAATAATATTTTCAAATAGAGATTTGCCAGCAGAAAGTCAATTTTATGAGATATATATTTTTTATTTTAAAATTGTGTTTAGAAAGGTCGTACAGAAATAAAAATATGTTACCAGCGTAAATTTATATTTCACCTATCATTTACAATTAGATTTTTCGCAACATATCCAATACACCACATATTTTTTTATTGATTGCTTACAAAATTGTCAATCAGTAAGTTCGAAATAAATGTTTTATAAAGAATGTTTCATAGGAAATCTTTAGAGTAAAATTACAATAACGACAACAAAAACAAAAAACCCCAAGAGAATAAAACAAATAAATGTTTGTAATATAAGTAAACGTTTTTTATATTTGTACCATATACGTAAATATGGCCTTCACATATTTTGTATTGTATAGCAATTCAATGTTATGCTCTTTGTACTCTCAAACTATCGGGCTTATCGAGATTTAACATTGTGGATTAACTGTATTTATATTGTATGTCTTTGTGTAATTGGTTTTTTCATTGTCATATTTATTTGTTTGTCTAGATATTATTAAATTCAACGCTGAAAATTTTTGGTTATATTTAAAACACAATGTAAACAAGTGGGCAAAGCGTTAAATTCGGCCACACCGAACTTTGGATACCCCTACCAGTTATCTACAAGCTACACCGAATGAGTTTGGGAAGAGGACATAAAACCCCCGATAGAATCAAAAATTGGTGGTACAAATTCATTTTGATATGATATTAACTTACCCAAACAATGTTTACCAATAATATCTGAAAAACTACTACCGACTTGTAATATTAAATAAAATGCCGCAAGGAACTACGAGTATATATACCAAAATGTGGGCCTATGCAGACAATGGAAAATACATATATGGGAAATTACAAAAATCTTTTAAATTCCTTGAAGCTGAGGTTTGCAAGGTTATAACTCGCGAAATATGAACATATTGCATATAATTTAAATTCATTTCTATAAAATGAAGTGTTCTTGTCAAAGTCTTAAAATATT
Source organism: Musca vetustissima (assembly GCF_032173495.1). Classification (NCBI taxonomy): domain Eukaryota; kingdom Metazoa; phylum Arthropoda; class Insecta; order Diptera; family Muscidae; genus Musca; species Musca vetustissima. The sequence continues at coordinate 124,691 of NW_026874184.1, read as the reverse complement.
GGTAATAAATAATAAGTTGCGTGGAAGCTGTGATGGTGGTAATGTGAAAACATGGGTGAAAATGTGTTGAAGCCAACGAGTTTTTTGTGTTCCTTCCTGATTTTTGGCTAAAGTACACAACGCACGCACATGTGATCAGTGACTAAGTTGCAGAATACCCCATGGACAATATGGTTCTAATGTATGATTTTTCGATATAATCACTGCATCCACCCAAAATGGATGCTGACATTTTGAAGCCGGATTTTCGGGGTTTTTTTGAATTTTTCTTATAATTAGGATGCGAACCCAGATAATGGACTGAACTGATTATAGGATTCTAGAACTCGTGATTTTGCTTCGTTTAGTGTATATCTCATGAATGTGCTCACCGTAGCTTCTTTGCAATTGGGTTCCAAAGACGAAAATTTGGTGCGTAAATTTTTATAAAAAACATATTTTTTGAGTCGAAAATTAAGAAAGTCGACTTAAATTCCGTGGAACCCCGCGTGATTTTAGTTTTTTACCTGCCGGATCTAATGAGCCCATCCATGTTCAATTCCGACAATAAAACGGCGGATATAGGTACCTTGAACGTGGGAAAAACTGCAAAAATGTATTTTTACAAATTCGCGTATATTATCGCGTTTTTCTTCGAATTGATTTCACTTACATTCCTTCTTGTGTTATCATATTCGCGAATCTGTGTGAAAATAGGTAAAAAATATATCGATACGCGAATAATATGCGTATTTTATCCAAAATCGATTGTGGAGGCACATCCGCGGCTCTTAACCGATCCTTTTAAAATAGTTGTCCTTTTGTGTATTTTCATAGGAGATTACTGAAATCGGATGCGCATAAAAATCGTTATCACGTTGCGTGATTTTTAGCCATTTTTAGGGTTTTTGCATAGTAAAGTGCATCGAGTGCACTTTAATAAAGTGCATTTATTAAAAAAATAATTTATTTTATTTTCACAATTTCGACAATTTGACCGTAATTCAATGTGATTTGACATGTATGCAAAGAAAACAAATGTGTTTAACTATTTGTGGAGAAATTCGCGAATTAAAACAAATAGGAATTAATATAATTTATATTTCAGATATAAGATTTAAAATCGCTATAACTTTTGTGCGCAGCATCCGAATTTGTGAACGCGAACATATTTCGAATCAGCATATTTTTCTTAACCTATGTACCATAAATCATGAATGTCCTCGCAAAAAAAAATTTCAATTTTTTTTTTATGGAATTTTAAAAGAATTTTGTAATTTCCCATATGTACAAATTTCAGCAATTTTTTCCTAAAATTTTAAAACCCCAAAAGGGTAACTGCTATTGAAAAATCATAGTAGTCTAAAATCGTCAAAATACTGTAATTTAGTGCAAAGTTATATGAGGCTACACCTGAAGGAGGACCAATATTGATTACCTCTGGTAGAAAATACGGAAAATTGGGAAGACTTATTATACGAGGGAATGCACTATGATTACCTCTGGTAGAAAATACGGAAAATTGGGAAGACTTATTATACTAGTGCATTCTGTGCAAAAAGTCCATTTCAGATAGAAAAGAAAAAGCCTTATATATTTCAAATCTGGGGATTTTGGGCTTTACACCAGTAAAATTTGTTATCATTGTGGGTCGTGGTTTACAAATGACATGAGGTTAAGACAAAATTTGATATTTTTCTAAATAAAATTTATATTTGAAAAATGTTATATAACCTTGAGATGTGTTAAAATATTTACATGAAATGCCGATCTATTGAAGAGATGGAACTGCACAGAAAAAAAGCCACCCCGAAATTTTTGATTAAAAGCTTCATCAGCGTTCGACAAAAAGATGTCGATAACATATTTCAAACGTACTCGGAAATGTTTATCAAACACCAACAATCCACAAAAAAACCATCAACAAACGAGTTTGACCAAAAAAATTATTAAATTTGTTGGACAATTTTTAATAATTTTGTTTGTATATAATATGGCATATATTTTTTATTACGTTATTACAAAGTACTTTGTTGAATAGATTGTAAGAGATGAATAACAAATATAAGTTTTTATTCGGTATAGAGCTACACATTTAGTTTAAAGCCGTTAAAATACTGAAAATTTGGAGGTATTTTTGTGGGAGAGCTGTAATAATAAGGGTAAAAATCGGCAAATGCTGTTTAAAAGGTTTTGTATCGTACTACAAGAAATTTAATTTGAAATAATAAAAATAATTTGATAAACAAGATTGTCAATATGAAAAATATTTTATCGATTAACAAAATAAAATTCAACAAAATTTTTAGTATATATGAGAATTGCTTTATCAAAATATTTTCGAATGGGATTACAATTTTTTTATCGGCGATTGTAAATATGAACATTATTTTTATCGGCGAAAAATCAATCAAATTTTAATTGGATTTTTGAATTTTTTTATCAAATGCAGCAACGTACACAGGATTTCATTTCGGGGGGGGGCCCGGTAGTACAAAATGAAAAAATTCGCTGTTGCAAACATAAATTTACTGTGAAAAAAATTCATTTCGGGGGGGGGGGGGTCCCGGGCCCCCAGGGCCGCCCCCCTGCGTACGTCCCTGATCAAATGGTTACAATTTTTTTTCTGTGTGGTGATTATAATGAAAATTATTAGACATCAGAACATAATCATTAAAAATTTCGTATATAAAACTCATAAATATGTTATTTTTTCAAAACATTTGAGTTCCAGTACATAGTGTCAAGCAGAGCCGGAGGATAAATGAAAGTTGCAATGTAAAAAATTAATAAAAAAAAATTAAAATTCACAATTAATAACATAGCACACTGATGATAAACCTTCTTTCAGCACAAGAATATGTGCCAAAAATTATCCATTTTGGTCCACTATTTGGGGTAGCCCCTAATATAATGTTACCCCCAATTTTATTTTTTTTCTCGAAAATCAACAATATAAACGGACCCCTCCCCTCGTTTTCAGTATTTTGAGGATTTTTATCATGTGTTTTAACTAAATCATCGATATTTCAAATTGAATTAAGGTGTGCCATATTCTTAAGCCCTTAATACATAGGTCAACGATTTTATGATATTTTCGTATTAAATAATGCTAATTTAATTTAAAACAAAAAATAAAAATTGACCACCATTATCGGTCCACCCTACTAATATTTTACTTTTTCTCGCAGAATCGTAATCAGCGTCCCCAATATGTGTGATATTTATTTACTTCATACACACTCTGCTCTAATTATGGCAAGAAAATGGGATCTCTGACCCAAAGTTGAATGCCTAAATGAACAGCGATATAGTTCATTTTGTAACCTGACCGTTTAGTTTTGTACATCGATATCCTCTAAAATAATGCGATTAAAACGTATGTACAGACGAATGGGCGATTAATCGTCTTTAAATTCCATGATTTGTGGGATATAAACTAACAATTTCGTCAGAAATTAGAATCCAAAATACCAAAATAAAATAAAACCAGTGAGCGGAGCAGTATAGTCGGACGGGGCCGACCATACGATACCCTACACAACTACCACGAACTCTAATTTTCTGAGGATGTTTATTCTGAGTCTGAGTAATATTTCGTGATATTTGCCCCTCTTGTCCGATTAGAGGTTAACAACACCTCTTCCTTACTTTTTTTCGAATATTCAGTACAGTCCTTCTAATTACTTGTCCAGATTACCTTCACGGTGGGTTGTGTTGTGATTTTCGGATTATACTCTACTCGAAAACACACAAATAATTATGTTTTCCGTCCATTTCATCCCAAAATTTTAATCTGATCATCACCGAAAATTGTAGGCGTTGTTCTTGACCATAACTGGAACTTCATGAACAATTTCAAAGCCATCAGCGCGATATTTCTCCCTCTAATGTGGTAATGGGTTACTAAATAATATCTGAATACGTAAGCACCTGTAAATATTTGACTGTAACTCCCACATCTGAGTAGATATATCACTATGTTTGGTATCAATTTAAAGGCCAACCACTCCTCTTGGATATGCTATCAACTCCTGGGGTCTACATGCTCCAGGAGTAAATATATATGCCATAGAATACAAATTTTGTCATTTTTCACACAAAAGTCAGGGTCCATTTGACCCGCTAAATCGGGGTGTTTGGACCATAATTGCGGCCTCTGGAGCGACCAGAAAAACCGACAAAAATTTAGTATTTGGTCCATTTCATCCCCTAAATATTAACCGATCTTTTCCAAAAACAATAGGGGTCTTCATTGGCCAGAACTCATCCTACATGCAAAATTTCGTGAAGATTGGTCCATAACACTGTGCGACACGAAAATTTTTCAGGGGTTCTAATGTACCAATTCTGTTTAGTTGAAGTCCCTGGAGCACGAAAATACCTTTGGTTTTTCTGGGTCACTTTGAAAATTAATTTTATAACGGTAAATATAGAGAAAAACGCGGTTTCATGGATTTTCCATTTGAAACTTAAATAACTTATTTACTTTATAACGGATTTATACTATTCTTTTTTTCTTTCGAAGAGTACAATTTTTCCTTTTAAACAAGATATATATTTGGTAAATCGGTTGAGGATTGGCTGAGTTACAGCGGTTGAAATGTGAAAAAATACGCATAAAATGACAAAATTTATTTTTCTTCGGACTGTACGATGAAATTATGATATCAAGCCATATAAGTTTTATTATATTACGGGGAAGAAAATTAAATTAGCTTTCGAAAATGATAAAAATCAAAAAAATCGGTTAAAAAATGAATGACTTATACACATTTTTGTATTGATTCTATGCATATTCTCTAAAGGAAATATGGGTATATCTCGTTTCCCTTTGCCTATTGCAAACATAACGGTTTGTAACAAGAAACGATACAGACCCATATTTCCTTTAGAGAATATGCATAGAATCAATACAAAAATGTGTATAAGTCATTTATTTTTTAACCGATTTTTTTGATTTTTATCATTTTCGGAAGCTAATTTAATTTTCTTCCCCGTAATATAATAAAACTTATATGGCTTGATATCATAATTTCATCGTACAGTCCGAAGAAAAATAAATTTTGTCACTTTATGCGTATTTTTTCACATTTCAACCGCTGTAACTCAGCCAATCCTCAACCGATTTACCAAATATATATCTTGTTTGAAAGGAAAAATTGTACTCTTCGAAAGAAAAAAAGAATAGTATAAATCCGTTATAAAGTAAATAAGTTATTTAAGTTTCAAATGGAAAATCCATGAAACCGCGTTTTTCTCTATATTTACCGTTATAAAATTAATTTTCGAAGTGACCCAGAAAAACCAAAGGTATTTTCGTGCTCCAGGGACTCCAACTAAACAGAATTGGTACAATAGAACCCCTGAAAAATTTTTTTTTGTTATTTTGTAGCACAGTGTAATTGTGGCCTGTATCGTGTTTACAAATTATAATGGACAGACGGACGGACGGACGGACACACATGTCTAGATCGACTCAGCTAGTCAGCTGTATCGTGTTTACAAATTATAATGGACAGACGGACGGACGGACGGACACACATGTCTAGATCGACTCAGCTAGTCGAGATATTATCGGTATACTTAAAGGTGGGTCTAGGACCAATATTTCGCGGCGTTACAAACATTTGGGGCTGCACAAAGCTATAATACCCTGACAACATAGTTGTGTAGGGTATAAAAATGCCTGAACTCCTCGAAATGGCGTACCTCAATATATGGGCTATCCGAAAAATTTAACTAACATTGGTAATTTTAAAGGAGAGATTTGGTACCCAATAAGAACCGAAAGTGCCAAATTACATGTGATTCGTTTAAAAACACTTCCTTGAAAGCCCCTAAATACCGAAATTTGGGCGATATGCATAAACGGGGACCGATCTTTATTATTTTTGTTTGGGAGAATTGCTTCCCAATAAGAGCGCAAAATACGAAATAACATGTAATTCCGACGAAAACATTTTTCATAATCGCGAAATTAGGGTTGAATTAGTAAAAACACTAGACAAATTGGATATGGGTCTGATTCTTAGTAGTAAGAGTCATCGGTGTGAAATTGTTAGTAATTGTAGATTTGATCCCATATTCGTTTTATTATATACATATTTTAGATATGGTCGTGATTTAAGACATTCGCAATTCGCTAAATGATGACATGTGTTTCTTTGTCAGGATTTTAATATTTACCCATGGAAATATGAGAAGTAATTTTTGCCTATAAAAATAAATTGTAAAATCAGTGTGTAATATACTTATATAATTCTATGCATTTGAATTATAATATATTTTGATATATTGAGATTTGTCTTTAATTTTCACTCAACTTTATCAAAAGATAAGCGAAATGCAATTATATTTCCTATATCAATAAATATATCAAATTGAACAAGTATTCGTCACTAAAGCAAAGAGCCGACTCCAGGAAATATATTTACAAATTAATGCTACCAGACGTCATAATAATGGTTAATAATTGTATATGTGAATATTATTTTTCTTTATTTTTTTAAAAATTCCTTCTTCAATTGCAACATCATATTTGTATTTCAAGTATACATACAAAAAATCAATTCTGTCTCATTAAATATATATTCTTTATACATTATCATGGATATACATTTTATTTCATATGTAATAGGAGAAAAATCATTTTCGTACTACACAGCTTTTATACAAAAAATATTCCATTTAGAGTTTTGGCATTCACATCAAAGGACTCTCCGTCTTTCTTAAATAATAAAATAACCATAAAGACAGAACTAAACCAAAATGAGCGTATGGAATTTATAACATTCATTGTAACTGCATCCAATACAAATGATACAAACTTCAATACATATAGAAATAGCTATCAACAGATACAGACTGTTATATTTTGGATCATTGCCAAGTTTGGCCATCATAAACTTTTTTCGCTTTAATCAAGAAGTGCAGAGCACAAAGACTAATAAGGATGTTCTATGGAAATGTAGTACAAGGATTCATATTCTATGGCCGATATTGCCTGTAGCATTTAGCAGAAAATCAATAGGTAAATATGGACCACCAAATCGCGGTTACAAAGCCATTGAAATTTACAAAAATCTACACACATATATATGCACTTGTCTCAAAGTAGTGGTCAAAAAGAAAGACATATGTCTGTAATAGGATGTGGTACATGTATGTGATAACATATTATTTTCGAAAAAAATATATGAAGTATATCAGAAATATAAGAAATCGTACAAAAAAATTTATGGTTTTGTACACCATAATTTCAAGTCAACTTAAATACAATGCTCATTATCAAAAAATATTTAAAGAAATCTTTTTTTTCATATAAACCTTGTTTTTCCATTAGAGTTAGCACAGTACTTCCGATCGTCACAAGCATGCAATTTTTGTCTTTTTGGGTATTTTCGGGCTATTCCCTCTCCACTTGGAATATTTACTTCTTAGGTCCGCAGTTTTTATATTTTCTCTTGCTTCGTAACTGAACCAAATTTAATTGCACGAACATTACTGGAATCAGTGACCGAACATGTCTTCTGGTAAAATATGAAGCCATTAATTCGCTTCTTCCTTGGCCCAATTTTTACTAGATACTTTTAGTATGCGAACAAATTTCCACAAATTACTTAAGAAAAAATTTCAGATCTACGGAAAATGATATACATTTTAAATTCTCTTCTATTTTCATATTTTTTACCTATATTTAATTTAATTATCAGGCTTTATAGAACCTCAAAAGAAAATAAATAAAAATCATTGAGGTAATGCATTAGCATTGAATCAGCACTTCTAATGTCTGTTAATGACTTGTGACGGACGGTTCCATTACGATTTCCGCCTAATTATGCCGACGTTCTTTGTGCCACTTCCTTTTCAAGTAAAATCTGTTTAAACTCCTCTTTCGAGTTAAATGAGACATTCACAAGAAAAGATTTCCGGCCATCAGGAATACTTTGTTTGGATTTTGTTTTGTGGAATGCCTTTCTCCTGTTTTCGCCTTCAGATATCATGTGAAAGTAAACCACAAAATTCAATAGTCAAACTTTGTTTTGGTATTTTGGCTGTGATTTTTTATTATGTGGCAGTTTGAACAGCAAAGTAAAATCTCATTATATCCAGAACATAAATTACACCAAAAATTTGATTACGGGGAAGAAACTGCATTAAGTTCCATTTTGTTGTTGTTTTTTGTTTTTAGTTAACGACTAAGTTAGTTCTTCAAAAAATAAATGTAAAAAAACGAAAGAAACAAATTTCTAAAAAAAATCCCAAATGCTAAAGAAACACAAAAGCAAAATAGAATAAGAAAAAATTAAATATGAAAAGTAATTTGCTCTTACCCAAAGGATCTATGCGTAAAATAATTTCAGCGGCGACAACGTCCATTGCTACGAACAACATTAGAAGACACCAAAATTTCGCTTGTGAAATTTCCATTATTCTTGTGGTCATGTGCCGCCAGTTAGTAAGCGGATACAGAGGAATTTGCCTCCGTACTGGTGTCGATGATGATAAAGTTGATGGTGGTGGCGACTACTGCAGCAACTACCAGGGTAACGGTGTCGCAAACAATTGCCTTGGCAACGATGATAATGTTGGTAATTCTCTGTGTATGCTTTGAGAGGCGTTGACATCAAACGGAGCAGCACAAACCACAACGACAATATCGAAGCTCCGGCCAAATCGGGCACACTGCATCCAGACACATAGTAATAGTAATTTCTGGGTTTTGTTTGTTGCGGCAAAGCCAAGTTTGCTGGGGACACTATCAAAGGTGTGAATACAAGCTCTGATCCAATAGTTCCTGCATTTATATCCATCAATGTGTGCGCATAACAATTATACAAACATACTCGGTTGTTTGTTTTTGCCGTGTCCTTGGCTTTGTTCTACACTAATATTGTAGTTGTCGTTTTTGCCTTTCACTCGCGACAAAATAATTGACCGACTGACCGCACGCAAAAAGTTCTTCCGTTGTCGAGGCTATAAACATGTTTAAGGCATCCTCGACCACCACGGTTTCATATTACTCGTATTTTTTATTTTATTTTCAAACCATAACAAACATAACGGTTCAACTGTGGAACAATTCGGACCGAATTGCACAACCTCTGGAACGATACTGGATTTTATTACTTGTCCACTGTTTATGGACTTGTGCACAATTTATGCTCTCTCGGGTATTTGTAATTCACTTTTGCCAAATGTGTTCTTTTTTCGCAAACAAGCACAGACAATTCCCTAGCTGGTTGGGATGGGTCGAACCAGCGCTGTATGAAGGTAGTATATGTGGTCGCTGGCAGTATGCACCACTTATTTCTTTTATTTTTGGGGAGTTCCTTCTGTCGGAAATAAACAAAATTGCGTATACATTTTGTGCTGTTTGTCATAGTGTATACGCCACCGTGGCTAGCGTATGTATGATGTGTGTGCGCGTGAATTTTAGTGTGAATTCGAGTGCATAAAGTGAACACCATTCTGCGCGTTAGTATATGCTCACACATACATACATACATATGTATGTATGTTAATGCTGTTCATTTATTTTCCGGAAATGCAGTCTGATAACAAGTGGGGACAGACAGACTCAAGGGCGTAAACTGATGGCAGATGTAAGGGATGTGCATGACCACTGATTGTGTAGATTGAACCAGTAGCAATAATCTATTCATTCACAAACATAGATGTACATACCTAGTCATAAGTGTGCATGTTCAATGGTTTAAAAAACTAATCAATCTATTTTGATGTTTGTTCTGTCTGTTTCTGACAATTTCTTTCTAAAATCTTTTACAAAAAGTTGTTGTTTGTTTTGAGTTAGCAGGTTCAAATCGATCTACAGTTATCATGATAGGAAACATCTTAATGGGTTAATTAGTATTAGTAGCTCATTTAGATGCTTCCTATCTTGATGATGATAACTGTGAAGTATAATACTTTTTTTGAGTCGAAGTTTGATTTTCATATTTAAAAATCCCCATTTATCCCCATAAGGAATACTCTACCCCCAAAATATTTTGCACAGTGTATTTGGAAGTAATATTGGCCAAAATTATAATCTATTCGCTTTGAAAACGGGTTCAAGATCTTAAAAATACCGAAATTCATGATGTAACTAAATGTGGATATAAACACCCAATTTTATTCAATGTCATTTTATTTTACTAATTCAAAAGAAAAAGCCAAAAATAAAATATCTTCAAAAGTCAGGGAATATACAGAAATATGCTGTATGTATTTAACTTGTCTTCCACTAAATACTTCTACTTTTCCTTTCACTGTGCTTTTATCTAACGCTTTTTACCATACATTTCTCCTTCGTAAATTGTAAAATACAAAAATGAAGTTTGCCCGACCTTATGATACAGTTACTACACTTTAACTTTGTTTCCTTTCATTTTTTACTTCGCAAAATGTAAAAAGTCTGAAAACAAACTCCGCTCAGCCCTCAGCACATTTCAAAAAAGAACATCGAACATACAAAGGAAGTGTAACAGAAGTTGCAACATGTAGAAAGGATGCGTGCAAAAAAAAACAAAACGAACTATAATTACAGGGAATAAGTCAAATATAAATGGCATGAATTATTGGTCATTAATATTACATTACAAGGTGTGGATAGTAAATGTGGATAGTATTATGTAGCTGTAAGTGGAATTGTCGAGCAAAAATTCTATATTCTTTTTTGCTGTGATATACTTATATCATTTTAGTTCAACAATTCGCAGAAATCCAATATTTCATAGACATTCCATTTCCTCGCAAATATTCTTATGTGACATTTTAAGGATAATATTAAATGCTCAATATTTGGGTATTATTCAAGGGACATTAATATTTAGATTGCTCTCAAGTGGGATCGTTTATTTTCCAACTGAATCGGATTCGGGTTTTTATACTCGCGATGATTCTCGGAATATATGTATTTTTGTTTATTACCAGAAAATTATTTAATTACAATTTTCTAATTTCAACTCTATTAGAATATATTATAAATCGCAGATCACTCTATTTTTACTGTTATGTCACATCTACATCCACCTCTTTGTCACACACACACCAACACCCGTGTTAAAGTGTGTTACTATTTTAACGCAAAAAGGAAATTAAAACAAATTGTGACGTACAATACATGTACGTATGTATGTATGAATGCCGATAAAAATCGCATAATGAACATTGCATGCTCAAATGCATATGGTCTCTGAATGGAGTGTTGTTGAACATTCTTTTGCGTACAAAATATTTTCATACATATTTTCTGCATTAAAAATGTTAAATCGGAAATTGATCTTCATATTTTACGGGTAGATGTACATGTCCCAATTGTAATGTTACTGTCTAAACATACACACTCACGCCAATGTGTTTTGGCAACTTCTACTTAGACAACTTCAAGTGACTGACATAATTTGTGAGAATATCGATACGTGCTCCATATTTCATAGCACCTCATTTGGCAATAAAGTGCTGTCATGTTGTCAAAAACATCTACTAAAATATTGTGATATTCGTACACACTTATAACACATAATTAAGTTTATGTTCGGACATAAATATCCAATTAATTAATAAATTGTGAATTCGGTTTCCTCATGAGTTTGATGCGGCATTAATGATGAAGTACAATGGTGATATTAATGTTTAACATATATATATATATATATATATATATTTAAAAGAAAAATGTATTATATTATACTCTGAATAAAAAATATATATGCGATATTTTCGTAGAATATTTGGATGTCAAAAAATCACCTCTTCTGGTAATTAGGACAAGAAAATAAGAATAATTGAAATGTAACGACACAGTTTTGATAGTACTAAAAGATAGATGTAAAAAATAATAGCAATTAAATTTAACATGGAAAAATTATATTTAAGTCAAAAGGCCAGACAATCATACCATTATGATTTAATTGGAAAACAATTTACACAAATATTGTTCTAAAATAGAACGCTTGGAAATTTGCCAAACAATAAAATCGAGCGTTATGCTAGACAACAAATTAAAATATTTAGACTTATTGACTTGATTAAAATTTAAGACTTCGGCAGAACATTTTTGATCGGACACGTCGGACATTCACATATTTTTTTTTTTTTTTTTAATTCTTCAATTTCCTCACGAACAGAATGGCCAACATAGTATACTAACCACTATCACATAGTGAGCAAAAACCAAATAAAATAAATAAATTATTTGCACATTATTGCAGGAAATCTAATTATGCGGGAAGCTAATCAATTCAATTAAGTGATTTAAAACCGCAACTCCAACTATCACATATACATACACACATAATGAAATTTGTTAAAAATACAATTTTAATTAAGATGTGTTATGCATGCGCTGCCAAATGTTTTCAATGCTACTGCATCCGGCCTCTTATAAAATGAGAACCCAATATATCAAATAAAAACCCATTATCTCCCAGAAAAAATACAGAAAAATGGGAAGTATGTTAGCCCAGATGTTTGAACAAATATTGATCCTTTTTGGTAAGGACACTTTTTTTACCCATAACAAAATTACAGCCAATTTGGTTGCGAAATGCGCCAAAACCCTCCAAAATATCGAACATTGAGATTTGCCGTTAGATGTGAGCTATACCTAAACGCGAAACGGTATATCCCATTTTCAATACCAAACATTCTGGGAGCAATAAATGACAAAACGTCGTTGGAAGTTAGAAAACTCCTTAGCAGAAATGTCTTAACATAGGTCCATGTTTTTATGTAGCTTTCATATATAGGTCCCTATTTTTTGTTATTTTGAAAATAACATTTTCAATTATAATTCGAATTTATGTAGTTTTTATGCGCAGAATAACTTTAATATGGGTCTATATGTTGGCATAACTCCATATAGATAGTCGACATAATCAAGACGACTCGACTAGAAGTACAACGTAGCCATAGGTCGCGCCCATAATAGTTTTTTTAATGGTCTTATTTAATCATCGTTGTTTGTTATAAGAGTCTGTAATTTAAGAGTCGAACTTAAGCCCAATATGCCTAAACGCTTAACCAAAAGCAAAACCGGTCACATAATGGTGGGTGCGCAGGTTCCTTTCCTGGTTTCCCTTTTCATTGCAAAACTTCTATCATTAAGCTCGGCTCGAAAGAAAAATACCTGACTTAAAATAATTTTTCATTTGTGTGTTTTTTCAGTGTTTGTATGTGAATCAATCCTAAAGCCATTTAATGTTATGCAGATCCAAAATATATAATGGTTATATTTAATCGGAACCTATTTGGATTATATGTTCCACTAACACCTACTCTTAATAATGGGTATTAGTGCCAATCTTCCTCTCAAGTTCATTTCCTACGAATACCTTATAAACAATTTAGAAAGCATCCTCACATCCATTTTTATACATTCCTAATAACGAAACTAAGTCCATTATGTATTATCTGTGTGTAGTATATAACATTATACTTTTATTAACCGTAACATACATACATATGTGGTTTCTGTCAACTCCAACCGTTTACTCAAAAACGATATATGTATATTTAATCTTTAAAGCTTTCAATAAAAATCTTCCTGTCATTTGAATAATCATGGCAACTTTGATAGTTAAGGCAAAGGATTATGATAATGTAACCTTTAAGCTGACAGAACATCGTTCCATTCATTCATTCATTCAGACGATGATATTGTGCTTCACCATAAAGAAGAAGTACATAATCTTTTCAATCTTCTCATACGTGAGATATGGATTTACATTATCATATTGTTGCTGTTGTTGTTTTCTTTGTGCATATTCATATTAATCGAACAAAGAACATGACATTTATGGTCATATTTTCTTTTTTTTTATTCCTAAGAATCGATGATATAAAAAATCTTGAAAAATATAAAATTTTTATTTTTTAATGTCTATTAAAAAGAAAAATGCAGATAATATGGATACACCAGATAATAAGAAGCAAGTAAAACGTATAAATTTTTTCTAACCATAAGAAGCAATGTGGCAGCTTGCTGTAAAGTTGTACATAGGGGACATAATTTTTTTTAATGAGTGCAAAATAACAGAGTTCTTATGTTGGGTTTTGGGTTGATGGAAGTAAATGACAAATCAGCATCGAAATCGATTTTTAAATTCTTAACAGTTTTAATTATAAATGTTCCATTCATATTTGAATGTAATGAATTAACTCGAGGAGTACAAATATAATGACAAATTGTATATACCCTGCATACCATGGTAATATAAAAGTGACATATTAAAGTTCTATATTAAATTTGAGCCATCGATTATTTATGGTCTACGCCTTGTATACAAAAAAGAACTGTACATGTTTTCTAGACCCATATTATATACCTAGTACTTGAAGGTCTATGGTATATTTTAATACATTCATTTTTGCACTGCACGACCAAATTTAGTGATAACAGTTTTAAAAAGTTGTCGACCGATTTTCCGTATTACGAATTTTCATAGTTGGTAAATAATCATGATGTCTTTCCCCAATCCCAATAACACCGAATCTGACAAAATTGTTAAACATTTAGATTTCAAAATTAGGTTGCCTGAAGGTAATGCCAATATTTTTAAAAAAGTTATATCCCTACTGTATTTTTTGAATATTAATACAAATTAAATACAAAACATTGGAAATTTTTCAGAATGTTGAAATTATTACAGCAAAATTTCTGTAGAAAACAAATGTTTAATATCAAAAGATAGACATGAGGTGACAGCTTTTAGATACCATGAAATATTCATTAAAAAACACCTGACGTTTGGAGGGTGTAACATAGAAAATGATCCAGAGTCTCAACGTATCAACACGTGGGTTGGCTGTGGCATTATATGGTTTTTGTTTTTTTTTTTTTTTTTTTTTTTTTTTTGTATATTGTCGGAGGATGATGATTTAAATAAATGACGATTCATAATTTGTGGATAAAAGCAACAAATGGTACAATTCGATAAGAATGGTACATGAACAGCAGTTCAGGTAGGTTTTTGTTGTGCTGTGTTAAAAAAATATATAAAAGCAGCTGGAATATTATTTTTTCCCAAGAATTGTCTGCGTCTACGACACAATGAAATGCGTAACAATTAATTTTACTTTAAACATTCATTTTTCATTCCGAAAAGAATAGAAACACAATGGTAAATACGGTATAAAGCTTCAAAATGTATGTATGTGTATGTGTGGTTTTAATAATCCATCCATAATCTTTAAACTTTCCATTAGAGTTTGTGAATGCTCGTTCATACAATAAGAGTACTGAAAGGATTTAAATCTTCACACTTCATACGAAAAATGTGTACTATTTCAGTTATAATATTGTATTTTGTGTCTTAGGCTATGTTTTTCACCAGGGCAACTATTGCTATGATCCAAACATTAGAAATATTATAGGATTTGAAGTGCATTTGGTATATTGAATAAATTTTATAACAAATTTCAAATTTATTTATGTAAAGTTGTACATTTTGATTTAAATTTATATGGAAACAAATTTTATATTCCTGTGAAATTCAATGTTAGTTTAAATCTAATATACTAAATGTCAGTTAAGCGTCCACCCTCTCATTACAATATAAAACCAGTTATAAAAAATCAAATTGCAAAATTCTGAGATAAAACCATGACATTTCAAATGAAATAACAATAAGCACGAAATATGCTTCAGAATAATGTGAACCTTAAAACGATAATGTTTGTAGAAATGATAATCGTTTTACTGGAGACACAAAGCAACTGAATCCGATAAAATTCTGGCTATACTTAAAACACAAGAAATAAAATTCGAAAGAATAAAAATGCACTGTATAAATATACATTTATGGCAAAATAAAACAAATTATTACGATTTTATAAAGGGCCTATAACAAGATTACATTTGTAATCATTGTATTTTTACAGAATTTTTTGCTGTGATATCTAGTTAGGGCATAAAATTTGCTTAGGTTCGCACAAGCGTTAAAATATTTCATGCTGACGGTCATAAAACACAATTTACAGTAGGTAGGTAAAACTAGCAAAAAACTGGAATACAATATTTAATAGGCGTTGTGTATTGTTTATTAGATTTATTTTTCTTTCTATTAGACATATCCGCAACAGAAATAAAAGACAGACAATATGACGAGGCATTACGTTTCGTGTCAATGCGTGTGTCCATTGACACGAAAACTTTATTTTTGTCTGATTTTTTAGTCACTCTAGTATAGTCGGACAGGACCGACCCTACACAACTACCATTAAACTCTAAATCTTTGTGCGATATTTTTACTATTTAGCCCCCTTATATCTAGCACCTCTGTTGCTCTTTGCTGAATCATGTTTCTCCGGAAAAATTACTCCATAAGATTCAAATTATGTTATTTTATACAAAATTCATTATAAATACATACATTTGAGTTATATGGTCAGATAGCCTTCCCAATTATGAGCTGAACATAACAAAGCATATCTGACCAACTAGCTATAACGGGGCTAAATAGTACAAATATCGCACAAAGATTTAGAGCTCAATGGTCGGTCCTGTCCTACTATACCAGAGCGACTAAAAATCAGACAAAAATAAAGTTTTCGTTCCACTTCATCCCCGAAATTTCCATGACCATGACTGGAATCTCATGCTAAATGTCCTAGCCCTCAGCGCTACAACTCCACACATGTTCACATGTGCTATACCTATATTGCCTAAAATCGGTCATTTTGACCTCTTGTGAAATATTAAATAATCAAATTACGTTTGTTATTGTATAAAGTAAATTTCTTTTATGGCCAGATCAGTACAACGACATCGAAACCCGTTTGCTACTCTAGAAACACAAACGAACACACAAATCGGGAAAAATAAATTTTATATTTCCAGTCGATTTTACTCTTAGAGTAAACACTTACTCTTTTTCGAACATTTTGTCCGCGCTCCGAAAACAAATTATAACAACGTTTGGTATGATTGTAAATAATGCAACAAATATTAAAAAATAAGTTAAAAAAAATTTCTTTACGCAATAAAAATTATTTCAGAATGAAGTCATTTTGACCGATTTTAGGCAATATAGGTATTTACAGAATTCCCGTCTTTCTAGTGTTAAGTAAAACTCCCACATCTGAGTACATACAAAATTCTATTTGGTATTAATTTACAGGTCAACCACTCTGGGTCCATGTTAACCGCTAAATATTGACCAATCTTCATCAAAACTGTCATGCTAATGAAAAACGACGAAAATTAAGTTTTGGTACATTTCATCCCCTAAATATAATATAAACGGATCATTACCAAAAAAAAAAAAAAATAGGGACATTCTTTGGGCAGAACGTGGCCTGTATCGTGTTTACAAATTATAATGGACAGATGGACGAACACACATATCTACATCGAGTCAGCTTATCAAGAATGATCGGTATTCTTAAAGGTGGGTCTAGGACCAATATTTCGCGGCATTACAAACTCTTGGCGCTGCACAAAGCTATAATACCCTGATAACATAGTATTGTATTGTATAACACCTTCACCACTTTGGGTACATACAAGATATGCTCCTAAGATTTTTATTTGAAGAAATGCTCATCTCGAAAGAGAAATAAATAACAAGTGAAAGTTCGACCGGGTCGAACTTTGGATACCCTCCAACATAAGTATACTAACAGATACTTGCAACGAAAACATGGGGAATATACCCTAAACAGAAGACAGAAGAATTTTGGCGATCTATCTCAATCTATCGCTTGAGTGATTACAACAGACGGACATGATTAAATCGTCATAGAATGTTACGTTGATCAAGAATATATCGTCATCATAAAGGCAAACTGACGTAACTACAATTTTACTAATTTTACAGGAGAAGCAAAAAAATTTATAAAATCTATAAAAACTGAGAATGGCTGGAAATTTTTTCAAAGTTTAAAGAAAAAATTAAATAAAATTCTATTGTTCTTTGTAAAGGTTTTATGTTAGTTACGTGTTTTTAACATGATATTTTCTGAAACAAAAGGACCTAACTACAACACAATTATAGTACCACAAAATGAATAATAATTATCCGATTGAAACTAAATTTTGTACAGCGAACCAATTAAGTCTAGAGTGACGAGTGTTAAGTTTTCCAAATCGGTTCAGATTTAGACATAGCTCCGACATATATTTTCGTCCGATTTTGTGTAAATGATGCATTAAAGCCCATATATTCCTTTCAATTGCACGAAATTTTGCATAGCGTACTGAACTGAGTCTAGAATGATGCGTAATAAGTTTCGTGAACATTTTCGATCGATTTTAAGTAAATGTTGCACTAAAGACATAAAATATTTCTCCGATAGAGACAGAACCAGTGGGAAAAAATTTGATCTGTATTTTGTTCACAAGAATACATGGCAGACTGACATGGATAAATTGACTCCGAAAGTGATGCATGTCCACAAAAGTGACTATGGGTCTAACTCGTTCTTTTTTGCATGTTCCTAGTTCGATTGAAATTGTTATAGTGATAAAACACACCAACTACTGTGCGACGCGTTTCAAATTTCGAAGTTATTGCTAATATTCAGCTGTAATTAAATAGAAGCCTACAAAGTTAGAAATTTGTCACACAGGCGGCCACAAATTCTTTGTTCATTTTGTTTAGTATTTATAATTCGTAAATACATAATGGTGTTTAGGTCCGTATTAAGTTCGAGTTCCCAAAATTTACAAATAATTGGGTTTCCTTTCAACATAACAGATTCATATAAAATCGTCTTCGGTGTTTGTAATTGTTAACAACTATCAATGTTTTTAGTGAATTTCAAAGTTTTAAAACTATTCTGTGACTCATTTTTTGTAAAGTGATATTTTTCTTTATTGTAAATTGTACGTCCAAATGTTCACATTTTAGTATAGTCTCTTTAAATGTGTACTTATAGACGCTTTCACATCTCTTGTTTGAAGGGTTTCCATTGCCCAGTTACAAATATATGTATGTATGTATGTCTGTAGGCAAAGCAATTTAATCGAACAAACTTTTAAAAACTTTGTTCCGAATGTTTTCATTTATTTGTTTTGTACATTTTCGTTTAATATTTATTGATATTGCTTATTAATAACTTGTTTACGATTTTTTTTAATTCCAAGAAATATAAACAAAAACATTGATATAGAGTATGTATTTATTTTTGTTTTTTTAATTTTTATGTTATTACTATTGTATTTACATTTTTTATTTTTACAGAAAATTTCAATTGACATAATGGAATACTGACGAGTACACATACGTTAGCATTGCCGAATCATATATACATGGGTACAAAATACCTAATAGGAGGACATATCGATCTCATTAAAATTATTGTTTATGAAACCGAACTTACAAGGAATTAAAATCACAATTTTTCATTAAAAACAGTCTGACAGTAATTCAAAATACATAAGCTTTTTTATATATAGTCAACTTTATGCAATTTTGCTAAAAAAAATATGTTTGCTTTGCTAAGGAATGGGAAGCAGATGATGCATTTATTTTTATACCTGAACTAATTTTTTTCTGTGCTAATATTAGACTTTTTTCGTTCATATTTAAATATTGAATTCTTATAAATTTGGACCGATTTTCCCATATTTGTGTAAAACTTTAGTTAATCAAACAATAAATACGATTTTAGAAATTTTAATCAATGTTTTAAAAAAGCTCCCCTTATTTGAATTTAAATAAGTGTATGATTTTTGTTTGTGTCAAATCACAAATTTAACAAAAACAATCGATCTCTTCCAGATACTGCAAGAATGTAAAATATTTTACTACGATAATTTTTTTTTCCTTTATGATATCGAAAAAAAACTGTAAAAAATATTAAATTCTTACAGTGCGCGAACAGAATAAATAAATATATTCGAAATTATTGAAAAAATACACAACATTAAACACTGAGTAAATGCATTTATTGAAGGAAATAATCTAAAACCAGATTCCATCCCTGTTCGTTGTGTTTAATTTCCGCTTCCGCAACATGTTCCCTAACATTTCAGTCAACTAGACATATCTACATGTGTCATTCTGCATTTGGACATGCCATATCAGGCCGTAAAACAATAATAATCATAATCATAATGTATACAAGTGTTTGTACGGGTCTATACATTTGCATTTAGTTTTGTGTGTCACAGCTCCCACTCAACCACTCAGCATTCCTTAGCACTTGCCTACACACAAGTACATGATAAATATATATATATATATATATAAATGTATAGAAGTGTGAGTGTGTGGGTTTGATTGTAGGCTTAAACAACAAATTTGCGTAATGGAATGACAAACATAACCAGCAATCATATCGTTCGTACATCACAAATTGTTATGAATGGATGAATGATGTATGAATGAATGAGTGAATGAAAGGAGGAATGAATGAGCGCATGAATATATTTATTTGTATAGAATATCCTGTTTGTCTGTCGGTATGTCTATCTAGCTTTAACGCAGTTGACAAATGCTAACGCACACACGCACGAAACCTGAAACGTTTTTTATTTGTTTTATATTCACACATAATATGAATGTGTGTTTGCTTTGGAATTTTTTTGCCTTGTTTGTATTTGTGTGGCATAACTGTTTTATGCTCCATAAAAAACACCAACGTTAAACATATCTGCACACACACACACACTCTCGTACACATACACGTGCGAAAGTAAACACAAATACGACCCGAGTAGAGTTAACCCGCTATGATGAACTAACCGAGATCGCTTAAATATCTACTGATAGCTTATTATTAAATTCCAAGTGTTTGCACGGGCAAGGAGGGGCCGGAGCACCACATAGCACTGTAATCCACGGTTCGGTGCCAGCAGTGTCACATCCTCCGCCTTTGTGTTTAATATTTTTAGCAGTAACAATACGCATTCGCACACACACACACACGCATACACAAACGCAGCTAGCACATTTTTAATCCTTTTCCGTACCGTAAAGCAAGTTTAGTTTGTTGCCTTTGTTGTTGTTATTTTTACGACACCGACAGCATTAAACAGCACCCTATAGGTCGGGTACATGCCGTGTATGGGATTATTGAAAGACTATGCGAAAGAGTTAAACGATGTTAGCAAAACCAAAAACAAAAAATTGGAGCTCCGCAGGATTATGGTAAATAGAGCTTTAATATTATTCCTTTTTGAGGCCATTCACTAACACAACGAAAAAGTTCTTGCTTGGTGTTGTCCGCGCACACGACCGACAGGCTTTCGTTCTATTTTTGTACTGATGAAACGGGTAGAGGACCACAGCATAGCAATGTGTCGGTAACAGTGTGCGCCATTAACTAAGAGAGTATTTTGTATTCGATTCAGTGGTGGGAAATTTTCCCGTCATATCATTGGGGATGTTTTCTCTTTCGATGTTATAGAGGTATCTCTTATACAGTTGAGCATACAATGTATTACAACAATCTGTAATGTTATTACTTGTAAACTTTTAACTGTAAAGTTTACAGTGTTCTTTGTTTTTGTTTTCCTTTACACAAAGTGCACTGTTTACAGACTTAAATCTCTTATACAATGCCAACTTCAATCGTTGAAATGTTTCTGCTACTGTTGAGAAAATAAAACAACACTATTCAATGTTTTAACAGAATTCACAACAGTCAAGGAGAGAAAATAAAGTTTGTTCCTATTTATTCACCTTGTTCAACATCCTGTAAAATTATATTTGCTTGTGGTTTTTTCGGAGGTATGTAGGTCAGTGTACATTTAACATTCGATATGAGGTTAAATGCTACACAAAATGTGGCTCGGCTTACATTGCGTACAAATATCATGCCGGAGACCTAGGGAAAACAATAATACTCTGTTGTTACCTTTGTTTTCATTCTACTCCAATTGACAAAATAAAATATTTACTTTTTGAATGCAATGAGTATGTAATGAAATCAATAATATGACAAAGGGAACCCTAAAATGTTTGATTTTACAGAGAGGGTTATTGCAGCAATTCTATAGTTATTATTTATTATAGAAAAATGTTAGTTTAGTAAGGGGTAAAAAAATTTATTATTTTATAGAAACACACGATTTGAAGAAATCCACTTCGAATTTTTAGATATTTTAAATGTTACCTCTCACTATAGTATGGAGGATCTTTAGTTAAATAACAATTATTTGCATGGTATGGTAAGTAGAAAACTTGAAGAAAACATATAAGTTGACAAAAAACAGTTTTGCTGAATTTTTTAATTAAAGAAAAGTCTTTCTATTCTGAACATCCGAAACCCAAAAGTCTAACACAGTTAGAAGAAGTGCATATATGGCTCTGCTAAAAATTAGCAAAACAGCGGTCATAGGGAAAAAGTGGGAAAATGAAGAAGATCTTCACCAATTGGATTTAATTCATATGGCATCTACGCAAGGGCTGAATGATATGTTAAAATTGTTAACCAATTGGTTTAATACTTTATGAGTTATCTAGCCCGCTCAATCGTAAAAAAACTTCAGAGACCTAAGAAACCCTCTCATTGCCTCCTGTTGCTTACACAATAAAACGATTATATCTTCAAAAGTTTTTGAAATTCAAGTTAAAAGTAAAATAAAACCCCTAAAGGACAAGTTTCCAATAGATCAAGTTTTGCAATTATGACGGGTTGGGATTTTTTGCTTATGATTCAATTATTAATGAAGAAATAACTTCATATTATTATTGGAAAATATTACATATTATTTTGGAGATAGCATGCCTTCAGTCAAACTTATATGTGAACACTAATAAATTTCGTATAAGTTGCCAGATTTGTGCGAAACATTTACCATAAAATAATAACTTCTATTAGCGAGACAGAACCGGATTCCTACAGTTCCTGATTTTCTTATAAAAAAATCTTTAAAATGTTACCGTGACTTTAAAAGAACACTAAAATGGCAATACCGCTTCTGGAAAACAACAGTTATTTGCGTGAATTTCTATAAAATATTATATTTTATTGTTGTATATTGTTCTATACTCTCCGATCTTCATGCTGAATCCCAATTTTATTTTTAAACTTAAATTTAAGAATTTTTTGAAAAAATCTCTGGCGTTATCTGGTTTAATAACAGACGTACTACATTATTTATTTCGTTCCTTTGCATGCATTATTGGCTATTGTAAATTTTTCTTCTGGAAATTGATCAATAACGACAAAAAAACGGGCATTGCTTTGAGAAAAACTTCAGGGGGTTCCGGAGTTTCAATGCCAATAAAGTCATATATAATCTGCGTCAAACTACAACTATTATTGGAATCTATAACATATTTTGTTTTGGAATACAATCGAAAAGAATATCACAATTTATTCACACCGGTCCTTAATAGTTCTACAGCCTCCAAAGTTGTATACTTTCTTCAAAGTATACAGATAATATCACAATTGAAAGACTTTATTTTTTTATTATATGTATGTATTTTTTAATATTTATATATTATCTGTTCTATAAAATATTATAAATTGCGGCGACAAGTGAGACAAAATTGATAAAGAGTCATACGTTAGAAAAATTTCAACAGCAAAAAAAAAGCAATTTAATTTACTTGCCATTGTAATAAGGAAATTGCATTTTTACAAACAATTGTGTACTTTCTGCATCAGTAGATGGCTGCACTTACCATTCCATCTTTTGCCTAATCCATCACGCCTGCCATTCTTGTATTTTCATAGCTATTCATCGAACCAGCCATCCAGGCAAAAGAAGCAAACATCCATCCATTACCAAACATTTAGCATTTCGGGAACAGTCAGTAATGCTCGCAAATTGCTTCCTAACTTAACGAGAATACGATGAAGAAAAATCGTCATCTACAGTGTCGATAGAAGTTAGAGGGGGAATATTCCTAACCAAGGACACCGAACGATGCAGAGGGTATATTTGTTCCACTAAGCAAGCTTGGTGGTAGAATGGTGCGAAGTACCTAGTGATATAAGTAAATAGATAGATGCAGTACTCAGACTTTAGTTGAATGTCATTTCCCACACAAAAACATGTCCGAACATACTCATTTCGTATTACTCAATCTTCCACTTACAACGTACTGTAAACATTAGACTATAATGACGATATCCTCGCAATGGCAAGAAACCAACCAAAACACCAACACTCCTCTGATGATGACAATTTCTACAATCGACAACATTTTCTTTTTTTGCCTTCTGTGGCATCTCCTGCTGTTTAATGTTGATTTCGAGTTGATGACAGTTGTGTCGTTGAAGGGTTTCTGCATTCAGGCGTCTGTTCTTACACATACTTTTCGCAATATTCGGCACCTTCATTAGTATCCACGCCATTGATGCTGCATACACATGTATTTGTGTATATGTATATTTGATAGTAATGTAATCATTTGGTGCACAGTATATAATGATATTTTCCGTGTATGTATGAAGCGAATTTTTTCACGTCATATTACCACACAACACATGTTGCTACATCACTGTCTACGACTTTGTCCCAGCTCAAGGTTTAAAAATAAACCCCTTCATGCAGGAAATACAGTAACGGATAAAATACTAGTTAACTTCAAATATTATTTTTGTTTCTCTATACTAAATGGTTTTTTAGATCAATAATAAAAAAGTAATTTTATTTGAATCCGACTTTATTTCTGTTACTTTATTTTGGACTAGCATACACACAAAATTTAAAATGCTGGCCACATCATTTTACACACCAGACTTGGGGATGTGATATTACGTTTAGTTTAGTCTTAGAGGAGTCTCCTAATTTGGTATTATGGTTTCTCATACCGAATATTTCCAATATATGCTTCAGTATAACATTTTATAGCATTATCAGTCCTAATCGATTGTAACTCCTTAAAAATGGAATGCATATTTTAATACAGATGGTTTTTTTATACAAATTACACTATACTTAAATGAATAAAAAATCTGATATAGCACACAATAACAGCGGACATACATATTTAATATCATGCCATGCAAAATACCTCAATGTATATTTAAATTTTGCCATACACTGTTAAAACAAATATTCGCTAATGGGCTAGAGTAACAACTGTTTTGGTTTGTATAATTGAATGTACAGACATGATGTACTCTCATGCTTAAAGTAGTTGCTAACATAGTGCTCCATACATGCGCTACTCTTGGCTAAGAGAATAGAAGTGCTACCGTGTTCTCTAAAAATGTGATTCAATACGATTGTGGTCAATAGAAATGCAATTAATGCCACACGTTGTTAATGGCAGTATTTTAACTTTTGTATATTTTTGATAGCTATGACAGCATTATATTAAATTCCAATATTGTTATAATTGGTTATTTACAGCAACTAGTGAGTCCTTATATCTTCTCAAATTTATTTATTTTATTGGATTCAGTCAATGTTATATCTAATATATACAAAATTCTCTTGTCACAGTGTTCGTATAAGTACTCCACCGAAAGAGCGTAACCAATTTTAATCAAATTTTGTATTTAGGTTCTGTAGGTCTTAGACTAGATTGTAAGCTCTCCCACACATACCATTTTTAAAAAATGTGTAATCTCGGGAACAGCGGAACTTATCGTTTATTATTTTACTGTGCCAAATTTCATCCACATCGGATTATAAATGCAACCTGTAGTTTGTTTACAATTTAACATGCACAGAAGGACAGACGAACAGACGGACGGACATGCATAAATCAACTCACAAAATGATTTTATGCATATTCTCAAAAGAAACCATGGGTCTATCTCGTTTCCATTTGCCTGTTACAAACATATGAACAAAGTCATAATACCCTGTACCACAGTGTAGTGAAGGGTATAATCAAAATTATATTTTTAAAAGTGCATTTCCAGGACCTTTGTCTATACTTGATTGCAATGGGCCTTAGTTTAGTCATTAATAGGCAAAAGTTCATTCATTTCTAATATTTGAAATCGTTTTTGAAAAAAATCATACGTTGTTGTTTATTGTTGACCTGTTGTAAACAAAGTTGTTGCTGATTTTTTTCGGCTTAAGGTCATTGTAGCTCTTACGACGCAAGTGACCAGTGGTTTTTCTCACAATAACGATGTCAACCGAAATATTGGAAAGAAATAAAGAAACATTTAAAATCAAAAATTAAAAACATCTTTCACTGGCCTTAAGTCGAAATAAATCAACCAAAAAAGAAAAAAATCATACCCCTATGCACGTATAATATAAGCGAGGCGATTAATAAAATGGTGGAAAGAGAGAATAATTACCACAATATTTTGTTTCCAAATCTAGATTGCTAATTTCATACGATAACGTTCGTCATCCTCTTAGGCAGGTTAAGTTTTAAGTGATATCTCCCACGTGAAGACTCTTACAATTTCCTTATAAAACTACTGCAAATGTACCAAATTTCGAAAGTAAAATCTTTTAATTGTGGTTACTACACATATTTATATTCATTTCGTTTCTATATTCTCAAAAGAATTGTCATCATACTAACATGATTTTCTCTTACGTATTTCCATTGGTTAACAATAATGTGGCATAACGAGACCACCAAAAAAGTCGTCTCATTCCCCTGAGAATAGTAACGATCAGTACAAGCTTTAATTATGAAATGCTCACGTCCTTTTTTTCTTTCTATTCTCACCAAATTACAATAATATAATGGTCAATAACCAAAGCTATTTACAAACCAATCAATGGGGTATTGGAAGCAAAGACATGAGCGAGTGTCGGCCACACATGAGAACATTCAAAAGCAGGGAATCCACTGAATATATGATGCACTAAAATCCAACACGTATATTGATACAAATTGATGATGGGATAGATTCTCTAAATGGAGACACTTCGTGACATAAAAGTCATTACCTTTCCACATATTTTGTGATACAAAGTTGTTAACGAAACATGGGGAACGGAATAACCAATATGGCGGTATTGGTCATCATAGTACAAAGTACATGTCAACCGTACCATTATATAAACGTTTTGCTTTTGTATTTGGTAAAACCAGCGCATTCCACACTTATGAGGTTTCTTTATGTATTTTTCGTCATAAATGCAAAACAACGTTACATGTATTTCGATACATATCGATTAGGTGATTTTTTTTGGTAATAGTGGACGATTTTATCACAACTATTTTCGAAAATATTGAAAACAAGATGTGAGGAAGTCATCAACAGGAAATTGAGTATGAAAATTATACAAATATACAAAAATAAAAATATACATATATAAAAAATATAAAAATTCTTAAAACAGTTTTTTATAGAATTTGACGCTGTACATTTGGCAAGCAAGGAATACATTTACTGTTTTCGATTACTGCATTATTCTTTGAAAATTAATGATGTGTAAAAATATATTTTGACAAATTCGTAAATACATTCAAATCTGTTTGACTGAAGAGAATATGCTGCCAAATATTTATTCTATGTTTATAACCTTCACCACAATGTGGTACAGGGTATTATGTCTTCGTGCATATGTTTGTAACAGGCAAAAGGAAACTAGATAGACCCATGGTTCCTTTTGAGAATATTCATAGAATCACATTCTGAATCGATTTAGGCATGTCCGTCCGTCCGTCTGTCCGTCTGTAGATGTTAAATTGTAAACAAAGTACAGGTCGCATTTATGATCCGATTTGGATGAAATTTGGCACAAATCGCTTATTTGGCCCACGGACGAACCCTATTGAAAATCGGTTCAGATATATATATATATATATATATATTCGTACGATTTAAGGTAAATGGGGCACCAAAGTCCCTATATATATTTCGATTTGCATGAAATTTGGCATTAAGTACTGAATTAAGCCTAGAATGATGTGTGCCAAGTTTCAAGAAAATCGGTTCAGATTTAGATATAGCTCCCATATATAGTTTCGTCCGATTTAAGGTAAATGGTGCACCAAAGTCCCTATATATCTTTCAATTTGCACAAAATTTGGCATAGAGTACTATATTAGGTCCAGAATGATGTGTGCTAAGTTTCATGAAAATCGGTTCCGATTTAGATATAGCTCCAATATATATATATATAAGACCCAAAGTTTGGCCGACTCGCACACAATTTTGTACAATGTAGGGGAGACTGGGGCACCTTCGGCACTTTTTTTTTAGAGCTCTATATCTCAGTACATATTCAACATATATAACAACTATATGGCTGATTATTGTCCTCTGACACTTAATTATGAAAAATAGTACCAAAAAGATATATAAAAATAGTATTAGTTAAAAAAATTTACAGTTTTGTAAAAAAAGTAAATTCTGTACCCGGGGTAAAGATGGGGCACATTCGGCACCATAGTCATAGCCGGGTAATTGTCATCGCTATCAGTCTGGTTGAAATTCTGATTATCTAAAGGCTCTATTTGGTTTTAATACGCCACACAATGTTTGAATTATAGGGCTTTATTTTCTAGCGGCGGACGTTTACATCTCAAGGTCGCACACACCATCAGAAATAGGGGTTTTCTATCGCATTTTCGTCAATATAAGCACGTTTGATCTTTTATATGCAATTTCGAGCCATATATTAGTTTTAAAGACAAACTCAAAAACATTTTAAGGAAATAATATTGCATAACCTGTATATGGCCAAATGTGCCCCAATTTAAAATGCCGAATGTGCCCCGAATGTACTTTTTATAGTTTTTTCATTTTTTTCGATCAGTTTTGTAAAAATATTATATTTTTAAATATTTCTATAATAATACACATCGTAGTTAACCACTTTTTAATAATATTGTCTTAAAAATTTAAAAAGTTTTATACACGAAATACTTACGAAATGGAATTGAAATATTACAGAAACATCTATAAAAATACAAAAACCTATGTATCTAAATAAGCTTATTAGCTAGAAATTTCAAACTTTGTGTAAGTTATTTATTTCGATATTCGATACCTATGTATCGAAACTAGTGATGTACGGTGAGAGCTTCATATCGAAAACGCGATTGCCGAAGGTGCCCCGATGCCGAAGGTGCCCCAGTCTCCCCTACTGATGTTACAATAACCTTTCGTGTGTCAAGTTTTCTTGAAATTGGTTCAGATTTACATATAGCTCCCATATATAGTTTCGTCCGATTTAAGGTAAATGGTGTACTAAAGACCCATAGCTAGGCCGATTGGCAAAACGTACTGAAATTAATATAAATTAATCTCGGGCAAGTTCCCTTGAAATCGGTTCAGATGTAGATATAGCATAGCTTCCATATATAATTTCGACCTATTCATGTTGATTATATACCAACTAAGCAATGGGTACCTGATTGATATAACATTTTAAACAGTGAAGCATACCAAATAGCGTGCGTAAAGTTTGCTTAAAATCTATTTACAAAGTATGGAATAGATTGCGGAATGGCATGTGTAAAGATTGATTTTAGTTGGTTTACGTATAGATAAAGATCGCATTTTAAGGTTCGTTCAATTTCATGTCAATGTTCCTTCGAAAAGACATCTGTAAAGATACAAATGTAGAATATCCCCAAAGTGGTGAAGGGTATCATATAGTCGGCCCAGACCGACTTTACTACTTTCCTTACTGTTTTTTTTTTTTCAATTTTCTAAAATCTGTCGATAAGTTAACTTCGAATTTTTTGGAGTGGTTTATTAACAACATTCTTAACAATTGTTGTTAAAAACTATTATAGAATTAAAATATTGCTTATTTTGTCGTTATAATATTTTATCGATTTGAAAATTTTTTAATTTTGATAGTGAATCGATCCACAGAAGATTGTTAATAAAAGGAAACCAAACATAAGAATATGTGTTATCAAAATTTACAATAAAGTGTGAGAAAACATAATTACATTACAATAATAATGTAGAATAATTCCTTGCTCCCGAGAATACCGTAATTTTGAGAGTTAAAATCTCAATTAGACTTAAAAACTAAATAAACCAAAAAAATAAGAGAACAAAGAAAAATAAATAAAATAAAAACCAACCAGCATACACATTACCCTTTATGCGCACCGAATATCGCTTTTTCATAAAAAGAATATCGAATGTTTGTGTTTATGTCGAAACTAGGTGGGACTTCATTAATATATGCAATTGGAGATAAATAGTTGATATTTGACCAACTGTATGGTCTCTGATTGTTATAAATACATGATATGTAGCTATTTTCATGAACGTTTACGGGTTGAACAAATTTTGAAATCAAATCACGAACGTATAAACCAACAGGAGTAATTTTGGTCTCGCCATATATTACCCTATTGGAAAAACGCTTGCAGATTGATTCATAGTATTTCCCAATACAGTGTCTTAAAATTTTTCTTTCCAAAATTTCCACTTCGGTAATTAAATGTTTAAATTTGAAAGTGTATATATCTAAGTATATCTAAATTTTCGGTATTTTAGGGAGTAAGGGAACATTTTAAACAGAATTTACTATACATTGGTATTTAGAATTCACATTGAATACAAATCATCAATATAAGTCTACTTTTTACGATAGTCTCAATGTAATGGTATTATTCTGTATTTTGGACATTATGGGCGCGTTTTTATCCAAATTAGCTGTAATTTTTCTCCCATTGGGTGTGAAATCTTTCTAACAAAAAAATACCATGACACAGACGCGATGTACAAAAAGGTACCTAGCGATTACATATATTTTAAGTGACCACCTTTTGGTGGAGGGTATAAACAGTTCGGTCCGTCAGAACTTAACGACGTTGTTACTTGTTTTATTATTTATAGCTTGTACTAAAGTCTGAAAGACGAAATGCCATTGTAATTATAATAAAATTTAAAGTATACTTTTTAATAGTAAACATGGCGTCAAATTTTATTCGATTCAATATCTTTTATTTTATTCTATATCTTTATTTTTGAACATATTTCTAAAGATATATAGTCAAAAACTTCAAGTGTGCGCATGAAAAATTGTAAAGCTTTTCATCGCTACTCTTATTTATCGTACATACTAATAACAATTAAAAATAGTCCACATCATGGAATATGGAAGAAGCGCTCTTGGGATCTCATCATATGGGTGACGATAAAATGTTGGATTGAACTGCAGTTAAAATTGTCTGTGCAAGTTCATTGGTAATAATGTATCACAGTGTGTGTTTTTGAATGGTTCAAACATTTTTCCACACTCTATCATCTGCTTTAAAATGACCAAACACTTCCCTTGTGTCCTTTATCTACTGCGCCGAGCAATCTAGTCCCAATCCCCCATCTTAATATGTCAGACATTGAATTGCAACTGTCAGTTGTCTTAAACGTATCGTGTCGACAGATATCAACACAAATTTACTCCTCGTACAAATAACTTCGAATTCAAGCGACGCTTGCAACAATTCCCAATTGGAAATGTTTGTGTTTGAATGTGCCCATGTGTGTGAGTTGAATTCTAAAATATCCATCGCTGACATATGTCATACTTAACGAAATCGTACAAACAAAACTGAGCCGGCACGACAAAACGAACGTCATGTTCACCAACAATTGCATTTCCCAATGCAACTGATGGATAGTTTCGCATTAATATCTCTACGTCGGTGTGGGTGTTACGTACGTTACATACGTTCCTTCATATCTGTCCGTCCATACTTCAAAAGAAGGTACGAAACGAAAGGAACACATATATTAGTCTCCGTAGTTGCACTAATGATGACAGCGACACATTTAACTCAAAGCATTCGTGTACTTCATATATCGTTTCCAAATATTTCGACCATCTACAGCATACGCTGTTATCTTGTTTTCGACTTAGCCACATACCAGAACATACATACAAACTTTACTATCACATACACTTTTCTGGATGTATATGTATTGTATTTCAATGTGCAACTCCTAAGAATAAAGTTCTAAATCTGGAAAGTAGATTGTTGTTAGCATTGTTAGCCATAGATGGATGGACGTGTACGAGTACAGCATTACTGATTGAAAAATAGAAAAGGCCTAGATGAGAGTTCCCATTGCACATGATGAACCTTTGCAAATATTTAATTTATTTTTGTCACAGTGGAACTTGTATCCTTTCCATTTATAAAATATTTGTGACGAAACTGCAAACACATAAAATTGCAAAAACTAAATTTTAAATTAAAACAATTGTTCGAATCAAGCAATAAGAACGTAATAAATACTATTGTAATAGTTTTATGTGGGCACTTAAATTACAAATTTATATAAAATACAATAAAATCCTTACGACTATAAGACTTTCTTATTACTTCCTTCTAGTTGACGTCCTCGAATAATATATTTTAAAGTTCGTAATATTTTAAATTGAGTTGTAGTAATCGACTCTTATATAGATAACATTTTTTTATAGTTGTGGTGGAGTGAATATTTGATTTGTTATTCCGTTTTCAACACCTCGAAATATTCGCATGAAACCTTATAAAGTATCTAATCATGCATGTCTGATATTGAAAATGGAATATAACCGTCCACTTTATAGGGTAGCTCCTGGTAAAGCTCCAAACACATAAAATTATTCAGTATGTTGTTTTTATTTATTTATTATTATTTTTTTTGTGTTCTCCCTAGGTACATAATATACATATAAAAGTTTCGAGTGCTCCCATTATCCTGTTGGATTCAATAGTCTTGTCCCAGATTCAGTTGATCTGCTCGCTGCTTTAAAATTTAAAATAATTAAAATTGTGAATTCTTTAAAGGTCAATTTCCGATGATTTGATCAGACACACTCGCATGCAAAAAATGCAACACCTGCTTTCGTGAGAAAATATGATATTTTTCCAGACTTCGTGTTTGTATAGTTTGCACGTGGTACAATCGTGAATGAAGAATTCTCTTTAGTTGTCACTGATATTGGATTGGAAGGATTTTAATTGGATTGGATTTTAATGAGATAGAATTAATCTTAAAAATAATTTATAAAGCAGCTTCAGCTCTGATAGCTCGAAATGACCAATTACTGTTACTTATTTTTTAACCCTTTGACATATTTCCACGAGTCTGACTCGTGGTACAATTTCTGTGCCTAAATTGATTTATCGTGGTGTGTAGCTTTGATGAAAAGAGTGCAATTTTCCCGTTATTTTCAGCTAATAATGTGAACAAAAAAAATGTTGCAGTTGAGTACAAAGTCTAATGCAAATCAGTTGTCTAATTATCAATATTGCATCAAAACCGGTTTACTTAGTGCAAGTTGTGTGTAAACAGTTGGAAGCGAACTTCGTTGCGCTAATTGATACGCCAAAGGGTTAATACCACACATCTTACAATATTATCTAATGTCTCCGCAAGCTCTATGCTGAAGAATTAAAATAATATTTTAAATAAAAATTATATAGTCATGTTTTTTAATATATGTGTCCAAAAAATAAAACACAAACAAACTGAAACATACCACATCGTAATTAAATTCAACAACGTGGAATTAGTTTCTGACTGTAAGATGTGCTCTATCTGTGAAAACATTCATCATTTTGGTTACACGTCCTCTCTACTTACCTCTGTTGTAATTTATGTATGTAAATGTCAAAAAGAGTTCTTCTATTTGCTTTTCTGTTTCAGCAAATAAAATAAAATTTTAAATTTCATTAAGAAAAAACTGCGTCCAACTAAAATTCACACTCACACAACTGACACGGATGTCAAAGATACAAACAAGCTCACCTACATACTGCTGTGATAGAATTGTCTGAAAATTTACACAAATATGTAGTAATTCATATGGTCATTTCCACGACTGATTCCATTCCTTGCATTAATTCCATTCCCCAGGGTTTATTGAACTCAAATATTAAACAACAGCCCTTAAGCTACAGAGAATGATAACTAGTGAGAACACATTGGTTTATCACGCGATATTTGACATTTTGGTCAAATATCAGAAAAGGTCCAATCCTTCAGGAACACCTGGATTTTAAATGGAAGATACATATTACCTATGTTTCTCCTTACATATAACCCAAATTCCCAATTAATTAATTTGTGATTTGAGTATACGATTGCTTTGAAGAGAATAAAATAATTGTGAACATTTCTAACTGTAAACGGCTTCTTAACTTGCTTTATTAATTTATTTACATTTTGCAGAGCCCGACATGCAACGTTCTTTTTTACTGTCAGAACCATCGAATCATAATTTTATTGCACGATTTTTATTAAAATAATGTTTTCGATATTTCATGCCCATGTCTCACAGAATTATGGAATGCCCTATACCATTACATGGACATGTATAATTATATAAATAATTCATTCATCAGTGTTAGAATGTCCGAGAATATATGTTATATAAAGAAAACAGCAAAGACATGCTGCATAGGTACGAGAATGAGTACGCAGAAGATAGTCTCGTGTATGTCATTTCATTTTATGTTCTTGATGACCACTTGGGTCAGTTTAGGTTGTCATTTCAGCTCTCACGCTTGTCATTCCACGTTTTATTGTTGCTGTTGTTTGTAAGTTATTCACATTTAAAGTCATTATTTTCTTGGGTCTAAAATGCTCTTGTTTCAATGTTCTTCTTCTATCCGGCCATATTCTCACATATTCACAGAGACACCATAGTCAAAGGAACAGGGTAAACAGCATATCCTCTAAAGCTTGCATTGTGGTTGTCAGTTTACACTTTTTATATTACACTTCACATGTACACACACATATATATTAAAATATGAGATACGGTAAAAAAAAAAAACAAAAATGTGACATAAACGAAGTTTTCAATTAACAAATAAAAAGACTGAAAATTTGAAAGATTTCTTGTATTAATATTATAGATTTTTGTACAATTGTCACCCACTTTAATATAAAGCAAAGCATTCTAAAGCCAAAAATGACAGTGGTGAAACTTCCATGTAGGTGCACAGTTGTGATTACTGATTACCACACGTAGTTTGTAATACATTGCGGTCATGTATAACAAACTTTCCCTTTGTGGACAGGTTGTTAAATTATCCCCACAAGTTTATTAGTCAAAAATTCAGATATTTTTAAGAGAAACTCTGAATATAGGGATATAGCGAAAAAATAACACCATAGTAAATAAAATAAATGGAAGGGGTGCTCTAAAAATCATAACTTAACATCGTATTATAAATTAAGTTTGGTGTCGTATATCTCGATTTAAACAATAATTCCATAATAAATTCAGACTTATATGCTACATATCGTGTTATTTAGAAAGATGTAGTGTGTTTTGTTCAACATCTACATGCAATCGGAGAAGGAGAAGCATCTTAAGAATTATCAAAAAGGACACAAAACCAACGAATTTCTAACTGAATATATATTTTTTCTACTAAGCCTATACTTTGCCTTACCTTGGATATAACGAACTTCTTCTATAACGAACTAATTTGCTTGGTGATATAGTGAACTCTCTATAATGTGAAGTAATTAATGTCGGAGTAGTTCACATTTTCCATTGTGATGTTTTTTATATATTACTAAGCAAAATACTATTACTAAAAAAAATATCCAAATTTGCAAAAAAAAAAAATATACACGGTAGGCTAGGTCGATATGCAATAAATATGCAAAAAATATGCACGGTATGCTAGGTCGATATTCAATAAATACGCAAAAAATATGCACGGTATGCTAGGTAGATATGTTATGCTAGGTCAATATGCGATAAATATGCAGAATATGCAAAAGTATACAAAATATGCAAAAATATGCAAAATATGCAAAATATGCAAAAATATGCAAATATATGCAGAATATGCAAAAATATGAAATAAATATGAAAAATATAGGCAAAAATATGCAAAATATGTGCAAATATGAGCAACATATTTCACATATGCAATCATTTTAATCAAAAAATACAATAGACCTCGAATTTGTGTTTTTTCTTTAGTTTTTAAGCTATAGAAATCAAATTTTGCATGTATGCGTTTCATGGTTCAACTGTTAGATATTTGGGGCTTTATGAAAAATTTGCTAAATATATGTATAAAACATGGAAACATATATGAACCGTTATATGGGTGGAGCATGAAACGCCTAAATACAAAATTTGAGCCCAATCGGATAAAGCATAACAAATATGCAAATATCCGATGTCTAATGATTTAGTTTGTTTTTATGTAATATTACGACAAAAAATAAATCGAATTCACAATGAAAAAATATACGTAGGGGAGACTGAGGAAACCTTCGGCATCTAGGCACATTCGGCAATTGCGATTTCGATATGAAGCTTTCACTGCTCATCACTGGCTTCGATCCATAGGTATCGAATAAAAAAAATCAACTGTCTCAAAGTTTGAAATCTTTAGCTACTAAATGTAATTTATGCACGGGTTTTTGTATTATTACAGATGTTTCGGTAATATTTATAATCCATTCCGTAAGTATTTCGTGTATAAAACTTTTAAAATTTTAAGACAGTATAATTTGTATACTACTAATATTGAAAAGTAGTAGTATACAATGTATACAAATATTTAAGAATATAATGTTTTTAGAAGATTGATAAAAACGAATGAAAAAAAAAAACTATAAAAAGTACCTTCGGGTATATTCGGCATTTTAAAGTGGGCACATTCGGCCATATAAAAATAGTGCGATATTATTTCTTTAAAATGTATTTGAGTTTTCTTTTAAAAATATTTCTTTAATATGGTTCGAAATTACATATCTAAGACCAAACGTACTTGTATTCACGAAAATCCGATAGAAGAAAGCTATTTCTGATGGGTGTGGCCTTGAGACATCATCGTCCATCGCTAGAAAATATAGTCTTAAGAGTCAAACATTGAGTCGCATATTAAAACAAAATGGAACATTTAGAGGATCTGAATTTCAATCAGACTGATAGCGGTGATAATTACCAGGCTATGACTATGGTGCCGTATGAGTTCAATCTAAATCCGATGCTAAAAAAACTGTAAAAATGTTTAACCAATACTAATTTATTGTATGTTTTTGGTATTAATCTTTACAATTAAGTATCAGACGACAATAAACAGCCATAATTTTTTTTATCTTTGTTGAATAAGTACTGAGATATAGAGCTCGAAAAAAAACGTGCCGAATGTGCCCCAGTCTCCCTACATATAAAACTAAATATAAAAATAATCAGTTATTATTTTCAGCTTTTTCTTTTGTTCGACCAGCTTTTTTACCGCTAATTCCCTGATTACACGAAAAGTAACATAACGTATAAAAAAAGAGACATTGTTTATAGAAATCAATGAGCATTTGAGGTTTTTATTTACATTTCCAAATTTGAATCTTTGTTTATTTTTGTCTATAAATCTATATATCCACAAAATCTATATATGGGCAATATTGCCAATTTTTTAATATTCCATTTTCAAAAAATCAGCTTTTTTGTTTTTGTGGCACATCAATGATTTTTGGTACACATATAGAGAAAAATGTTCTGACTCCGAAACCGTTCGCGATCAAACTTTTGGTTGATGCGCGCAAAAGTTATCGAGGTTTTAATTTTGGGCATAAGAAAAAAATCTTAAAATGACGCCGTTTATTATATTGACCAAAAACGTTGATATATATCTTCCTCCGTAAAATAAGAATATGAATATATTATAATAATCGCGATAAAGTCGCACATATTCGCGAAATATGAGAAAAATAAAAAAAATATAGCAGATTACATCAATATTTTCATTATATTAATGACATACACACACCTAAAAATATCTACATAATCTAAACACCATGATGAATCAAATGATATCAAAATCGGTTTCTAAATCACAGCGACAACAAAACAATATATTGAGGAAAAATATTTGTTTTTGGTTCGAAAAAATAATGTCATAATTTTCTTAATTTTATACAAGAAATTTCAGAAAAAAAATGTTGGGGTTATTTTTCTATTTTACCCGAATTTCGCCGAAAAATTGACATATATAATAATCACTTTTTGTGTATAAGTATACGCCTTGCGGATTATATCAAGAGCCTTCCGATAAATCTTAGAATTCTATAAATAGGAATAAATCTTAAAATAAAATAATATTATGAAATATATATTTTAAATTGCGTGTAAATCGCGTAAATCTCAAAATCATTTGATGCGCATGCGGTTTCCAGGAAGTACTGAAGTTTATCTTCCAATCCATATATATTTTGCGAAATTTCATTTGACGTCTAAGATGTGCCACACGCTACATTGAAGTACCCAAAAAATCGTAAAACGCGAATAAGTTCCGAAAACTCCATATGCCATTAACGCGCATCCGATTTCGGTGTGCACCCAAAAAAAATACATCGATCTATACCATTTCAATGTGGTCCATTGAGAACCATGGATGTGCCAGCACAATCTATTTTTGAGATAAATTGCGTACATCTCTCTTTCGGCTGAAGTTAAAAACTTCAGTTCTCTTTTCGAAAAAGATAAAAATCCGTATGAGGTCATTTATTGAAGCGGAAATGATACACAGAAAACGCAAATAAACCCGCTATATTTTCAAAAACATTTTTTGCCAAATTTCGTGTTTTTGGAAGGCCAGTTCCCGCCGTTCTAGTAGATGGATTTTCACGAAGAAGATTTTATATCATCCGAAACGTAAAAAACCTTATTGATCGCGGGTACCCATATCATTCAGTTGACAGATCTAAAAATTTGGCCCGAAAAATAGGTTTTTTAGCTTCAAAATGCCAGCATCATTTAAAGGTAGATGCAGTTAAAATTTTCAAAAATGATACATAAGGCCCGTAGTCCCCATTTTGTTGGCTTCTAGTTTTATTTTGACACGAAGGCCGTGCAATGAGTGGGTTAGTCACAAATCGATAGAGAACATAAAAAAATGGTTCGCCTCAACCTGTTTTTACACATTTTTTTACATTTAAGTAGACACAGCTTCCACCAAAATAAAGTTTGGAGGTCAATATCATGAACAGTTTGCAACGACAGATCAATTAACCCAAAACTATTCACTTTTTTTCATATACTTAAGTAGTTCCCGAGCTATAAAGGGGTGAACCTCCGCTTCAGCTATGTTAAAAAATTGACAATATTGCCCATATATAAAATCTATATACATCTATCTATATATATAAAATAGAAAAAAAATTGTTTGTTTGTTTGTATGTTACCGATAGACGCCAAAACCGCTAAAGAGATCTTAATGAGATTTACACTGTATGTCGGGGCATGCCCTGATAACTTAGGCTATATAAACATTAAAATTCCGCATGGATGCGGAGTTATAACATCAATAGTAAACATACCTTAAATTTTCTGAACATGCAATATGCGTTTATCCTAAAAAACGTTACAGATACCGTTTTCAAAATTTGCCTGAATAACGAAGGTGTGAATACACACCATCCATACAAAAATTAGCATGGTACGATCAACGGAAAATGTACTTTATACTGCATTTTAAAAATCAGCATATTGAAAATTTTAAATATTTTGTTTGTAGACTCTAAAAATGCTGAAAAGATTTGACTGAGATTTTCATAGAACGTCAAACAAGTCTTGGCAACAACATCTATATACATCTATATATATATAAAATAGAAAAACATTTGTTTGTTTGTTTGTATGTTTCCGATAGACGCCGAAACCGCTGAACAGATCATAATGAGATTTACACTGTATGTCGGGTCATGCCCTGAAAGTAACATAGGCTATATAATCAGGGATGGCCCGTGTGACGAATTTGTAGGTTTCCGACTGTCAAAAAGGTGTAAACGTCGAAAACGTCATATACCTGTATAAAATGTAATAAACGTAGTAAACGTCATT
Source organism: Musca vetustissima (assembly GCF_032173495.1). Taxonomy (NCBI): domain Eukaryota; kingdom Metazoa; phylum Arthropoda; class Insecta; order Diptera; family Muscidae; genus Musca; species Musca vetustissima. Next base: position 85,090 of record NW_026874184.1, on the reverse strand, counting down.
TATATCAATATTATCAGCATACACAGTTATTTACAAGAATATATATTATTTTTACATATATCTGACTATTCCTTACCAGAACTGATAAACATTTTTAAATTTTTTCGAGAAGAAAATTTTGAAATTTTATATGGATTTGAGTAAAGCATGCGTAATTTCCAAATTGATTAATGGAAATAGATATTTTGTCAAAAACCTAATGGATTTGGGTAGGTTTCCGACGTTTCTGACGTATGTATTATACGTCGGAAATGTATGTCATTTACGTCACTGTTTCTGACAGGCCATCTCTGTATATAATGTTTAAAAATTCCGCGTGGATGCGGAGTTATAGCATCAATAGTAAACATACCTCAAATTTTCTGAACATGTAATATACGTTTATCTTAAGATCGGTTACAGATAACGCCTTCAAAATTTCTCTGTATATCGTAGGTGTGAATACACATTATTCATAAAAATATGAACGAGATAAGATCGGTGAAAATGCATTCTCCGTTAATTTAAATAATCTACATGTGGGAAATAAAAAATGGTTTGTTTCTAGATTCAAAAACCGTTGAACAGATTTTACTGAGATTTTTATCGCACATCATGTCATCCGAGGGAAATAACATAGGCTATATAAACTTCCAAAATTTCGCGTGGATGTGGAGTTATCGCATCGAAAGTAATTATACATCTGAACTAATATTCATTTTCTAAAGTTATATCTTAAGAAGGGTTACAGATTCCCACTTCAAAATTTGTCTGAGTAACTTGGTAGCAAATACTCATCATCCCTATAAAAATTGGCGTGGTGCAACAGGGGAAAATGTAGCATTTAACCTCACTGCATTTAATTAAAATTTGGTGATTTGTTTATAATAAACCAAATGTACCAAATTTTAAAAAAAAGAAAATGGAAAATTGGAAACTCTTTTGGTTGTTGACACAAAAACCGCTAAATAGATTTTACTGCAATTTTCGCAGTAAGTCATGTCAACTCATGTAAGTAAGATAGGCAAGATAAACATCGAAAATTCCGCGATGACGAGGAATTATAGCATCAACAGTAATCATAATATTAATTTTCTATGCATATATTTGAATACCTTAACATACAAATTTGTATGATACGTAGATAATTACATACTAATCTTAAGTGACCAGGAATTAACAAAAGTTGTTCAAATCGTTAATGTTCGACTCATCATTTTTGGTCCTTTTATGTTATTATCAGTAATGATAAAAACCACCAGTTCAGTAATTCCGCTAACGTTTGCTGTTTTTCATCTCTCCATTATCTACATATTGGAATAACATTTGTGTAAAATGAAAAATTTTTGACATTCTAATTTTTACATTTTGTCAATTTGTGAAAAAAATAAAATTTTGGATTTTTCAATTTTAAAAATTCAACAATCATTGAAGAAAAAGACTATGAGTTCAATATGGGAGATATTCAAAAAAGAAATGCTGATTGTGAAATAAAAGTTATAAAAGTCCGAAATCTGTGGTGGTTTCTCATTATGTCTGATATATTTCGAGGATATATAGAGGAAATGACTAACTCAAATGCAACAAATCCTGTCTTCGGACTTGATCCTGGTTTCTTAAGAATAACAAAACTATATCTAGGTTCGGTAAAAATATTATGATGGGATAATGCATTATTGAGAATTTTTCTTGGCAATGAAACAATTAAAAATACACAACTTAAACTTATCAAGGATCATACGTGCGATATTAATCGGAATGAGAAAGGGTTCCAAATCATATCATAGGGAAATATTTGAGAATACAGACATAAAAAATTGCTGTAATGTAAATGAAGGATTTTAATGGTCTTGAAACGGTTAATGAGAAACATGTAAATATTGGAGAAAATATATTTGTGTATGGTACTATTACAAATGATTATAAAAGTCAAGCCAAATTTGTTTTTAATACTACTACGGTTATTCAAAGATTATTTAAAAATGTATTTGTAATCTATTGAATAGAATCAAATATACGAATACATAGACCGGCTGCTACGAAATTATTACTGATATTACACTACGAAATACCTACTAATAGTTTTCGACGTTAACTATCCAATGTTAATAACTTAAGTATGGGCAGCGAAGCGCCACGGGTTCAGCTAGTATATAAATAAAAAACATAAACATATCAATAAATAAAAACAAAACAAAAAATAATAGACATTTTTATTTAAGGTGTGTAAGAAAATTTTATCGGATATAAAGCAGAACTTGTAAAAATTTTTGTAGTCTTCCAAAGCTATTAATGTGTGAACAAATGTTGTAAATAATAATTTACGAATATATGGATCGGAAAACTCTTTGCAATTGCCGAATATTTGAATGAAAGTTAATAATCAAAGTTTTTTCATATATTTTAATATCATCCGCGTATAGGAGAAATATTCCACAATGAAATCAAGAATCTTATCAATTATTTGTGTGACTATATAGCTTGTGGTTAATAATATATTTGCTGTAAATTACTATTTTTTTTGTTTTTTGCAAAATTATACAAAAAATTCTAGAATTTGATTTCGATTTTAGTTAAACCATTATATTTAAAAAAATGAAGATATCAGTATATATCTTCAAAAACATATATATGTATATAAAATTTAAGATTTATTTCAATGCGTTTTCTACTACACCCAATTTATAATGAAAAAATGAAAAAATAATATTTTTGTAAAAACACAATTAATTTTAAACAAATATTTATATTCACCTTAAAACTGAGAGATATTATTAACTCTTAAATATCTCCAGTTTCAGTTTTTTTACTTTATTCAAACCAAAGTCCGTACTTGGATGATAATATGTCACTGCTGGTGGATAGTTGACTTAAAAAAATGAAACTACCAATTAGCCTGCATGTGGTCATTAGTTTTTATGTGCAAGGGGTAGTTAAAACATTGTCAACAAAATATGCACCATCGCAACAAAAACAGAAACTTCACTTCGGACACAACTTATTTAATATACAAGCAATTTTTTGCATTTATTATATGGAGAATATTTTAAATTTTGTTAATAGCAGTATTGGGAAAAACGAATTGTGTGCCATTCATGAAAGGCAAAAACTTAAAATCTACATACATATGTATGTACAAGCGTATATTTTTAATATTGACAACTTTCATTAATATTGTGCAAAAACGAAAAAGGAAACTGTATTATTTTGTGGTATAAAATCAGTTTTTGTTTTTTGGTGTGCATATGCCAGTGGACTAAAGAAGTGCTCTGGGATACAAGGAAATCGTTTGTATTTTTAATATAAAATGGATGTTAAATATTTGCAGTGAAAGTGTGTTTAATTGTAATAAAATTCACGAAATGGTACTTTGGGCACAAAAAAAGTAATTTATGAATACAAAGCTGACGAAATGTTACATTAATTTTGTAAGAACACTCACAATAAACAATTAAGGATAATTGAAAACAAGTGAAAAAGCGTTAAGGTCGGCCGGGCCGAACTTTGGATACCCTCCACCATAGTTATACTGACAGTTACATGCAATGAAAAAATAGGGAACATAGCAAGAAGTGGGAATATACCGATAATTCCACAAACCGATTTATGTAAACCATTATGTACACCAAATACAAACTTCAGAAATTTTAATGGGGATTTTTCTTAAAATCTGTAAGATCCAAAAAGTGGACTGATACTGATAACGCATGGTAGAGTATAAAATCCTCAAACTACTGTAATTTAGATTACAAAGTTATATGAGACTATGACTAAAGGGGGACCACTATTGATTACATAGTGTAGGAAATAGTGAATATTTGGGGATATCATTATATGCCTAATTATTGAGCGGTATATTCCAATTTTGAACCCAATAACCCAAAATTGGGCGTACCCTTATATGGGGGCTACCCGAAAAAAATTTACCTATATTTATAATTTTATGTGGAGAGATTTGCTACCCAATAAGAACTCAAAATACTAAATTACACCCAATTCGGTGAAAAAATCCCGTCAAAATCCCCCAAAACTGGAAATTTGGGGGCTACCAGAAAAAGTGGACCTATATTTAAACTTTTCCGTGGGGTAATTTGGTACCCAATAAGAACCCAATGTACAGAATTTCAGCGGATTCGGTTGAAAACCGCGCTCAAGAACCCTAAAATACCGAAAATTGGGTGGTACCCTTATATTGGGGCTACCCGAAAAAATTTATATTTATAATTTTTAGTATAGAGATTTGCTACCCAATAAGAGCTCAAAGTACCGAATTTCAGCGAATTCGGCTGAAAAATGCGATCAAACCCCCCAAAATACCACAAAATTGGAGGTACCCTTATATGGGGGCTATCCGAAAATATAGACCCATATTTATAATTTTTAGTGGAGAGATTTGCTACCCACCCAAAAAGAACTCAATGTACCAAATTTAAGCGAATTCAGTTGAAAAACGCGCTCAAGGACCTCAAAATACCGAAAATTGGGGGGTACCCTTATATGGGAGCTATGCCTAAACGTGCACCGATAAAGCCCATCGTCGAACTTGCCTGCCTGCAGAAAAAAGACGACTCTATGCAAAATCAAGATATAGCTTCCACAGATATTTTCTTCAGATTTTATGTAAATAGTGCGCCAAAGTCACTATATATATTTCGATTTGCACGAAATTTGGCATAGTGTACTGAATTTAGATCAGTGCTCTATGTTTCGTGGAAATCAGTTCAGATTTAGATATAGCTCTCACATATACATATTCTTCCGATTTTATGTAAATTGTGCATTAAAGACCCAAAGTTTGTACGATTAACACACAGATTTGTACAAGGTACTGAAGTTACTAAAAATTAACCTCTGGCAAGTTTCTTTGAAATCGGATAAAATTTTGACATTGCTCCCATATATATTTTCGTCGGATTTTAGGTAAATGGTGCACCAAACTCCTAATTAAATTAAACAGGTGTCTAATTGTGATTAAATTTTGAACAGTGCGGCCGAATAGCTTGTATTAAATATGATTTAAATCGATTTACATAAATTTGTCCCATTGTACAGAAATGAATCTAAATCTGCCCAAATGCAATGAAATTTAGCATAGATTGCAGAAAGGCATGTGCATGGATTGATGTTTGTCGGTTCACTTATAGATAAAGATCACATATTTAAGTTCGTTCAATTTATTGTCAGTGTTCCTTTTAAAAGGCGACGTTTTTTAGCATACATATGTAAAATACACCCATAGGTTATCATATAGTCGTCCCAGTCCGACTTTACTACTTTCATTACTGGTTTGTTTTAAATTAGTCTATACGGATCTAATCTAGATGTAGGAACTCAAAATTAAATATACATTAAAAGGATATATGTATGTTAAAATCCACGTTTAAATGATAATCCATCTAAATCAATTGTTCTAATTCCTTTATACCAAAGGAAAACAAAGAAAAGACAATTTCTGACTTCCACTAGTCGTCTTGGTGGTCCCATGTTGTCTAGGGCTAAAAAAAAATTTGCTGAGGGGTTGGGGAACACCTAAATAAGATCATATAAAAATGATTTAAACAGCTGAAAATTTATAAATAAGATATGTATGGAAAATATTTACAATTCTTCCAGAATAAATCTCCTTAAAATTTGATCCAAATATCTGCATTATTGAACCAGTAAGGAAAGTAGTAAAGTCGGACTGGGCCGTCTATATGACACCCTTCTCCACTTTGGGTATATTCTACATAGTCTCCTATCAGACGTCGAAAGAACCTTGACATGAAATTGAACGAAATGTATGTAGGGACTTTGGCGCACCATTTACCTTAAATCGGACGAAAATATATATCTGAGCTATATCTGAAACTTAACCGATATTCACGAAACTTAACACACATCATCCTATGCCAAATTTCGTGCATATCGAAATATATTTAGGGACTTTGGCGCACCATTTACCTTAAATCGGACGAAAATATATATATATATATGGGAGCTATATCTAAATCTGAACCGATTTTCACGAAACTTCAAATTTCAAATTTCGTGCTAATCGAAAGCTATACAGGGGCTTTGGTTCACCATTTACATTAAATCGGACAAAAATATATAATGGATCTATATCTTAATCTGAACCGATTTCCACGAAACTTAGCACACATCTTTGTAGACTTAATTTAGTACGCTATGCCAAATTTCGTGCAATTCGAAAGATTTTTAGGGACTTTGGCGCACAATTTAAATTAAATCGGACGAAAGTATATATGGGAGCTATATCTTAACACAGTTTCGATTTTGACGAAACCTAACACACATCATTCCAGTCTTAATTCAATACGCTGCGCTGTAAGTCCCACCTTCAAATATTATATAGGCTTGGTTAAAATATTAGGTATGCAAAGTTTGATTCAAATCGGGTAGTTCATTCTCTTGAGATAACAAATATCATTTTCAGCAACATTTTTACAATTTCCCCTCTTCGAACATGATTTAAGTTTGGAAGATTAGTACGATGTGCAAAGTTTAGGTGAAATCGGTCACTCGCTTCGAAAGTTATCGGTCGTACGGCTCCAAATTTTCAGAAACGGATTTGATTCAAAGAAACATGGATGCCGTTGCAAAGCGTATAAGTCAACCATAAGACTAAGTGTATCAAAAATGATAGCCTCGGGCTTTTATCTTTCAAATATAAATGGCTTTACACCTCATCAACAATAAAGTGAAAACTTTAAATAATTGTCACATAAGCATTATTGTTGCACTTAGAATTTTTCAAAATTTGGCCTGTCCTTTTTGCGAAGGTGTTTTCTGGTTCAATCGCGCAACAACATTCTGTAGTTTTTTTCTCTGCAAGAAGAAATAATAAATTCATGTAGAGTGTATACTACATTATGATGAAAAATTAATGGTTGTCGATTTTAGACACACCTGTTCCAGAACCAATAGACGAAGAACAAAAAATATATTTACAGCACTATTGAGGCGCGGAATGTAGGTAGCACTGACAATTCCGTTAAATTAGTCGAAGATAGAGTGATGTCAAGTTCATTCCACTGCTGATTTGGCAAAGTTAAAGATAATTTCATAGATTAAACAACGTGCACTCAACATTAATGTCATACAGTTTAAGCTTTAAATGAACTTCCTTCTATGTGTATAACAATTTTATTTCACATTTGCTCTGTTCCAGAACCTGTAAGAGTCAGCAAATTTTAGCAGTTTTTTTATTTACAATTTTGTCATAAATTGGAAACGTTGTGCCAATTTTAGGATTATTGTATTATACGTTGTTCTAAATTATCTGTATATAACTTACCTTTTATACCTAATTCAACTTACAACCATTATACATTGTATAATACTCTGTGTATAATTCCGAATGTAAATATGTACCAATATTCTTTATTGCAAATTACAACTTTTAGAAAAGCTTGAACTGATTGTGTCGAAACACATATCGCTGGCTTAACTTGTAAATGCGGCAAGTCCATGTTTCACAATTTTTCAGGAGAGACAAAAAACAATCAAACTTTCTTTTCAATAAAGATTTAATTTAATTGCGCAAAGTCAAAATGAAAAAATAAGTATTTGCGGAGATACACGCCTTTTTTGGGAAAGATTTTTTTAATGGACTTAGGTCTTTTTCTTACAACTTGTCTATCATTATATTTTCTAATTACTGCAATAATTTTGATTTTTTACATGTTAATATCATCTAAAAGAGTAAAGATTGTTTTGGAATAATAATTCATTCAAAAATATAAAAAATTAGGCAGGTCGAATATTGGGGGCGGTACCCTAAAAAGTGGACCAATATTGATAAGTTTTTGTTGGAAGGTGTGCTACCCTATAAGTACCTAAAATACCAAATTACAGTCAATTCGGCTGAAAATCATGTCCAAAATCTTCAAAATAAAAAGTGGACTTACAGCCTTTACATGATGTTAGGCCTGCGACAACAATAACAAATGAGATAACTTTATTTTTATTTTTTTAGATCGATGTATTTTGCCTCTTTATACATAACTGTATCAAAATCTCAATCTTCTTCAATTTCAACTTGTTGCCTTTACAAGTTAAGCCAGCGATATATTAATATATTAATTTACATAAGGGATCATCAATAATTATGAATTTTACCATATACAAATCAAATATACAAATATAACACTTATAATTAGTAAACTGTACTACAAAATAACGGAAACATATTATTTATGGATAAAGGAATCCCAAAAAAGATTTCGATAAATGGAAAATTCTTGCGTATTCTGAAACCGAGCAAATATACTTGACAGTCTCTAGTATATTATAGTAGTGTTCCTGGTAAGTTTACGCTATAATTTTTAGTTGCTACTACTCTTATTTTTGGAATTACAATATTTTCTAAAACATAAAGTTAAATAACGCCACTTTGCAATATAAAAACATCGTAGACATCAACCAAAAACTATACATATTGTTTCAATCTTCCCGAAATAGGAAAAAAATAGTTATACCTAAACCTTTAATAATTTACCTATATTTGAACTGTACTAATTATAATTTGAACTGTAAAATATAATTTTTTAGAACTTGTATGAAAGTTAAGGTAAAAGCTTACTATTGCTTAATGTTATAGTTGCCAATTCCTCCGACTTGTTTATAGCAAATTTTCCTTTGTTTTATGCTACCATCAAATGCTAGATATAAGCTTTTAGAAAGCTTAATTAGTACATTTACTTAAGTATTTCCCTGCACCAATTCATATTTTTATAAAAATTTTGTCTATGTCAGCAAATTATGCGCAGCAAATGTGACAAAGCGTACGACATTGACTCGTGTCATGACTCGTGTCACATATCCATTTAATATTTTCTTTGTTGAGGAAAATCCACATACACTGTATAAAATAAGAAAGAACAAGTCAGCAGAACTCAGTTTACCCTTACATGGTAAACTTTTAATGGAACCGTGTTTTAAGTTTTCAAGCGTTATATTCTTCAACCGTACTAGAATATCTGCAGTTCGAATTGACAAGTTTTCCAAATACCTATAAATGTATTCGTTTATTATTGTAACTCATATTATAGTATGACTTACAGCCACTGCAAAAGCACAAATATAAAAGCTTACCATAAATTATCCTGTGCTTTTTTACTTTAACTGTTAACTACATTCAGTGCTGTATCGACTTCTTTGTTGTAAAAAGTTTCATGAGTGTAAAGCTTTTATCAGTTTGTATTCTTCATTAATACGCTTTCAGTGGATAAAGCTTCATGTCTGCCGTTAAAAACAAGAAAAACGTAACGGTCATTACAATCTCCAATACTTCAGTTTTATTCCTTTACAAACATTGATGTTTGTAACGGAGAAATGCAATTTTTAATATTGGAAAATAATTTTTAAATTGCAACGACGCAATTATTAATGACACAAACGGACAAATTCCACATGGATCAAGTTTTTGAATTTGTTGGTGGTAACTCTAAAGTTCATGTTTGCGGTTATTAACGGTTATTTCAATAACCGCATCGAATTATTCTTCATTTAAAACATATTATCTTTAAAAATTGAGTTCGAGTGGACCTTTTTCGTCCTTATTTCCTTGAACCATAAACTAAATACCACAAGACAAGATTTTTTACTTCCTAATATTCAACAAATATGTCGCTCATAAGAGTTTTTTCATCGTTCTTTTGCATTTACATCCGATTCATTCGCATTATATCTACAAACATTAATAAAATTCGTATAAATTGCACACAGCTAAACAGGGAGACCGATTTTAATCAACCGATAAAACTTATGTGCATATCATTTGAAGGATAAGAACAGTGCTAATCACAGGGAATATATTGTCTATTCAAGGATCAATAGGTAATGGTCTGTTGCAAATTTTAAGCACTTCAATTGGTTTCAATGTGAAGTAAGCGTAGGCGGTGCAGGACTGTGCTCTTGTAAGTGGTAATAGAAAAAATTTAATAAATAATTGGTTTTGACAATATACAGAATAAATCATCTGTAACTTAACTTCTGCGTCCTCGATAGATCCCCAAAAAGGTTTTTGCGGCTTTATACTTATCAACTTTTCGTGATATTTAATTTTTGAAAAGAGTATTTCGGTGTATGCAGTCGGATGTGGGAGTTATACGTATATATTTAAAGGTACAATTACCCCACTAGAGGGTGGAAATGTGGCGCTGGCGTTTTGAAATTTTGCATGAAGTTCCGGTTATGGTCAAAGATGACGACCATAAATTTCGGTGCTGTTTAGATGACATTTTGAGGGTGCAACTATTTTTTGTCAATTTTTCTAGTCGCTCTAGAGGCCATTATTATATACAGAACACTACATATTTTACACGGTCAAGGCGATCTGCCAAAATACTTAGAACGGCTGTTAGATAAAGATCGATCAATATTCCGATGGTTAAATCAACCAAAACCTAAAGTGACCAAATTTTTATTTTATGGCGTAAATATTCACCTCTGGTAAACGAGATTTGGAAGTATGACAGGGTTAGAAAGTGGAGCTGTTGACTTATAATCAGTCAAGAGGGTGCAAATATCGCGATAGGGTATCATATGGTCGGATATACTGATCCGTCCGGCTATACTGCTCCGCTCACTGGATTTGGTTATACTTTTTTACACTAAAAACTTCAGATATGATATGTTAACGATGTGCTTAAATTCTTTGAGAGTTGCATTTTTTTGTACGTGCAAATATCGAGTTATCTATTTTGTAAATTCAATTTGCCGCAAAATACAAAATATTTACTGGAAATTTTTCAATTGAACGTAACACATGAAAAATCGGGCGTATTTTGTACATGAAAAATAGTATTTATTGAGAATATAATAGCTGACAAATTTAATATTATACCATCCTCTTTCTTATAAATTCAAAAGGAACGAATTCGAATGATGTACGACCAACAGTTTGGTTCCTTAAAATGTTACATTTATTTGTTTTTAATCAAACTATATAACAGGAAGCTGTAAATCATAAAATTTTTATAGAAAATATACCTTCTTTAGAATAGTTTGAAATACAAATCTATATACATACATATATAAAAATGAATTACTGTTCGTATGTCTCGTTAAAACTCGAGAACGGCTGAACGTTCTCGAGGGAAGGTTTAAGAGGTGAGAAAAAATCGAAAAACGCGAAAATTTTGCAAAAAAAAAAATATTATGAAGCATATTTGATTTCCACGAATTTAGTATCGAGCTATTTTGATTGGACCCCTTCGTTTTTGTTATTTGAAAATATTTTGGGCGAAATTGGTAGCGTATCAAGCCTTTAAGCCATGATTTGTCAATTTTTGGAAATTTTCAAAATACGTACATATGTATGTATGTATTTTATTTTTTTTTTCAATTGGATTGTCATTGTATTGAAAATATTTGAGGTGAGAATACAAAAAATAATTCAGAAGTAGAGTAACTTCGGGTAATGTGGACCACCATTTTCTTTTTTTGATATTGTGGGCGTAACAACGGTAAAAAATAAAAACAAATTGTTTTCACAGCATGGTAGATTTGTTGGCTAATTATATTCCAGGTCAAAAATTATATATATGTATTTGTCCATAAAAATGTTATTGCATTATATTTCAAAAAACTCTAAACTGCAAATAAAAATAACTTGGCGGGTAATGTGGACCAGTATGTGTGGGTAATTTATTGCACTTTTGGGTAACAATGAATGCAAAAATATATGGGTCCATGTTTTGGAATTGCCCCCATTTAAGGGTACCACCCCATTTGCGGTATTTTGAAGGTCCTTGCTTCATTATCCAACCGAGGCACCTATAATTTCGGATATCGAGTTTTCAGAGGATAGAATACCTCCTCGCATATTAAAAGCGCCCTTGTTTCGAACTCGTCCTCATGAAAATGTCCCACTTTTTTATAGTGGTCCACATTACCCGATATTGAATATTTTTATTTAAAAATAATTATCGGCTTCAAAAATGAATAAAAATTTAAAAATAACCGAAAGTAATTACAGATAAACGTGTATTTTTGTTAAAGAAAACAAGAAAACCACAGTACCTCTTTATATTCGAGAAAAACAAAATGTTCGACAATTTTACAAAATCGTTCGACTATTGTGCTAAAAAATTTTCAAATCACACTTTTACAATCAGAGCTACATTTCCACCTACAAAATTTTCAAAATTGCAATTATTTATTAAAAACCAAGTTTGATGTTTGTTTTCACTAATTAGGAAAACATTTATCAAGGCGGCATTGACATATTTCAAGCATTTTCTTAGATATGGGGGGTGGTCCACATTTGATGCATGGTCCACATTACCAGAAGTTACTCTATATCATTGAATGTACACGCGATCATTGTATGCACACGTTTTCCAAAGAATTCACGATTTTTTGGGGCAAATGCAAGAATTGAAAATCAGAAGACATTCGGAATTGAGGTTGTGTCCATTCAGAGAATTGTAATTCTAACATCCATCCAGTCAACGTCTTTATAAAACCGAAAATCTACTTGGAACTATATCAAAGCATGGACCTAATATCCCGTAATGATATATTGCAGCTACTATAATGTGAAATTTTGGTAAGAAGACACCACATGAGAAAATGCCGAACAAAGGGGAATACCATATATGGGGGCTATCTGGAAACTTGATAATTTTTGCTAAGAGAAGCTCGCCAAAATACCGAATATTGCGGGTACCAGCAACGTACACAGGATTTCATTTTTCACAAATTTACTGTGAAAAAGAAATCATTTTGGGGGGGGGGGGGGCGGTCCCCCCGGTCCTTTCACCACTTTGGGTATATTCATGAAATTGAATGTTCGAAAGAACATTTTCATGCCTTTCTGGAACCTATGCTAAATTTCATTTCATTCGGGAAAGTTTAGAGTCAATGGGACTAATTTAAGTAAATCGATGTAGAGAAAACATGGTACACGCTATTCGGTAGGCCGCACTCTTCAAAATTTAATCTCAATCAGACACCCGTTTGAAATATATATGGATGATGTGTCTGCATCTGCGCTAATTTCACCAACACGTAATAACGTCATCCAAGAGTCAATTTGATACGTTTTGCAATATCAGTACATTGTACAAAATTGCGTGTCAATCGTACAAACTTTGGGTCTTTAGTGCACAATTGACCTGAAACCGGAAGAAAATGTATATAACAGCTATATATAAATCTGAATCGATTTTCACTAAACTTAGCACATATAATTCTAGACTAAGTTCAGTACGCTATGACAAATTTCATGTAAATCGAAAAATATATAAGGGTTTTGGTGCATCATTTACATAAAATCAGACGAAACTATATATGGCAGGTATATCTAAATTTGAACCGATTTTCAAGAAACTTAGTGCATCATTATTCTAGACTCAATTAAGTACGCTATGACATTATTTAAATTTATTGCGTGTGTGCTATAGCTTCCAATGTAACGATCAATATCGGTATATGGCGAAATATATTTCTTACCCAGAAAATTTTTTTATGCAAGTATGAATAAAAAAGCAAAAAGAAAAACAAATCTGATATACTAAAAATCATTTCTTAACAATATTGTTATGGCAAGACAACGTTTGCCGGGCCCGCTAGTTTTAAATATTTTACGAGTCAGTAATTTATGTTAATTGCTATGTACACTAGTTCTTACTTCCTTGTTTGTACGGGAGCGCAAATAATATTTGATAAATATTTCAAAATTGTATTCAAATTTTTGATTGCAATAATGAATGCCACAGTGCCATTAAAATAAATATTCCCCCAAGAAAGCAAGTAGAATAATTCATTCTAATTTTTCACTTCAACAATTGACAAAAAATGATTAAACATCAACATAAAATTCAATGACATCAGCCAATTTGTCCACAGAAAATGGCCATATCCAATTTGATTAATGGATTCAATTTAATTCATCTGTTTTTCTGTTCATATTCAAATATCTGAAAATGCGTGCGGCCTGTTGACTACGGTCCCCACTACACAGATAGTCGTCGAAATGTGAGCTAATCTAATAAATATTTATTGCAACCATAACGAACGTCGATGTTCATTCCCGCTTTATGTTTCAAATCGAAAAATAAAAAGTTTGCATTAGTGTGACGTGAATATATACCTACATACACCATCGTATATTTGTTCAGTGTTCGTCGACTATGTATTAGATGGGTTTTAACGGCTCATACTCCCGTTGCGGCTTTAGATTGTACGAATGGATTCAATGCTGATAAATGCAACATAAGCACAATGTAAGAACGACAACAACAATAACACCACTAAGTGCTGTGATGATATGGCCCCTCTACATCTTTTCGGCGTTCACGCCGATAAAAGGGAGCGATAGCATTAACACAAAATCCATCGGCAATTAGAGAAAGAAGTAATTTTCCGCTTGGATGCGGTAATAATTTTTCCAACAAGAAAATACGAAGATGTCTACAAATAAATACATATATACTCAATTTATATTCAAACACACAATCACAAAATATTTCTTATAGACTCTTATAGACAGAGCTATATAGCTTAGCTATGTCAAATAAATAAAATAATAGAAAACTTGCTAGATAACTAAATAATATAAACAAAAGAATAATAGTATTTATAAAAAATATTGTAAATTATTGTTTGACCCAATACTCTCGATTGTTTGTTAATCAATGAGCTAGTGAATGCATTCAGTACCGGCTGGAACTGTTAATTAGGTTTAAGATGTTAGCATTTTTCTAGAATTTTCAACCGATTTAAAAATACAAATTTTAAACATTTTTATGTTAGTGAAATTTGAAAATAGGGTCATATCGGAAATTCATTGTAGCCGATGAAACCATTTTTTTGCCAAAATTGTTATATTTTATTTGACAAAAATATTATAGTACGTTTACACTTAACCGGATTTCGTTAACCCAGTGGGTTTCAATTGCCAATTCCTTTGCATATGTGTCAAATAAATCCTCATAAAGTAGGTTAACCCGGTGAAAAGTTCTAATGTAAATGCCGTTTTAGTTTATATTTGAGTTAATTGTGCTATAATATTCTAACTGGTTCATATTTCTAGTTCATTAATTTTTTTCTTGTTAAATAATTTTTTGGATTGTTTTGATTTTAGTTTTGACGACATCTTGGAATTCATCTTGCAATCCTCAATCCACAGAAGAACAGAATAATTATGCGTTCCACTAACTTTTTTTAGTCAATGCTAAAATTATAAATTACTTTGCACACACACACTCCCACTAGAGAAAACATACCCTAATATTCCATAGAAAAACAAAAATATCAACTCTTGTGGGTTATAATTCTACATGGGAACAATTTTTGATGTTGTTTGATACAAATTCGGCCCCATAAATTCACAACTAGTAAACAACCAACCACCCCTACACCATTGCGTACGAAAGCAGCTTGAGAGTTTTTGTTTCTTCTTTTAAATTTTGTTCATCTGCTACCATAAGAAAAACAAAAACAAGACAAAGTGATCAAATGGGGATTTTGCTATTTGCTACGCATTATAATGGCTCCATCAATTTGGAATTCTGTAGCGATAAAAATGAATGCGGCAACAACATTAAGAAACCCTAAACACAAAAGAGCCCAGCCCGAGAAAGGAGACAGTCGTTCTCTCTTCATTTGATTATTCAACACCATTATATATATAATATCAAAAACAGTGGGTACATTAGAAAATTAGCTGACCCGACAAGTGCTGTTTTCTCTTAATTTTTTAAATTAACATAATTATGGTAGTTTTCTACGTTTATAATTTTTCATTTGAATTTGTATTCGCATCTACATTGGGTTGGTCTGTAGCACTATTTACGAGTAGATTTGCCATCTTATTACCTATTATTCCTCGTTAACCATATGATTCGCAAAAGACCGTGTCGTGTAAAATTATTTGGAAATTATTACTTAGATTGCTTGTTTACTATCCGACATGTATCCTGGCAAGAGTTTAAACTTAACCAGTTTATACCAGTTATTGTAATCTGCCAAACGAAGTAAAATTTCGGTTCTGGATTCTGCAGAAAAGGTCCCAGTCCCAAATACCTGAGAGATGGAAGCCATCTGTGTAACACCAGTTGCCAGAGGGCATTTTTGGCATTTTTTTTGTTCCATTATCCTATGAGTCTAGGTCCGGTAACATGTGACTAGTCTTACAATTTTTATTCATTGATGCCGAAATAATTGGTCTAATAGCACTCTTGTAAATCCAATATCTTGTCGTTGGATTGAAACCCAATTTATGTGTGGGCTTTGTCGACCAGTTTCTGAATGTGGTCTTTCTATTTAATTTTCCTCCCTAGGATTACTGACTGATGTAGCTATCATTTTTTGACAGATTTTCTAACCATTATTTTGAGCACTTTGTAGTCTATATAATTTATCTGCATACGTGATAAAAAATTTGGCAGAAAATATTTATTGCATATTAATCGAATGGAGAATTATATTTATTTATCGATGTGTTGTTTATATGGCTTAGTAGATCAAATTCTGCATCAAACCACTGTACATGTAGCTAAAAAACACTTCATATTTGCTAAAGACTACAAACTTAAAGGTCCAAATAGTTCAATACAGATTTGAGATAACCGAAAATCTACGAAAAGCCTGAAATGTACGCAGGACTATGCCTGTCTTAATTGTAAATGTGTGATTTTTTTTGTTTAGAAAGCGTGCTTTTTTAATAAAGGTCATTGGTTTATATGATTTTGTGTGTGCGTGTGTGTAGAAAAAGGGTCTGCGTAAGCTTAATATATTTATTTATTTATTGTTTGGAATCACAACTATTTACATACTTAGCAAAGCAAGAAACAGAGACATAATGTAAACAGATATTGTCACCAGGAATTAGGACAATAGTCGATTAGAAAATATTATAATGGTAGTCAATGAAATTGTTATTTGTTAGTATTTTTTTGTTGACAAAAAACAAAAAATATGCTTAAGGCATCTTAAAAATATTAACGATATTTGATTTGTGATATACATTCCTTTTCTAAAACTAATTGCATCATTTCAGCATTCCAGTAAAGATTAAATACAAATCCCCAAGACCTTCAGACTCAATAAAAAATTTATTGGGTACTGACATTATATTAGTAAATATGAGAAAATTTAAGAATATAAGCGACATTGATATTTTCTAGTATACATTCCCCACTACGTTTGTTGTTAATTTGAATTAATTTCATTAGCATAAGCATTGTATTAAATTGAGTTTCGGGTATCGCTTTAAGAAACAATTTATTTGTAATATTTGACTAACCAAGAAAATGTATAGGTCATCCAAATACTATTATATGCGATGTCAGCAAAAATAGTTAGACATGAAGACGTCGTGACACTTAATTTGGCAAGGGTGACAACATAATTGGAATAAAAACAAATCTTGTAGGCATTTCTCTTTTTTTTTTATTCCATATATTTGCACGTAGCAACAGAAGTATAAATTGAAATATATGTATGGATATATGAAAAAAAAAACATTTCTTTTGAAATGTGAGAACACATAGGGTGTTTCAAGGATAATATTTAAAGGTACACAATCAGTAGCTATATGACAGTGAACAGATATGAAGACAAATATATGTTATGATTCACAAATATTGATATATATTCCTTATTTATAATTTAAGAGTTGATCCGTTTCTCAAACTCACTTTCTATATTATACACAACTACGTTGTGCAGATATTTTAAGTATGTGTCCACCCAACAGTTTGTAACGCCACAAATATTGATCATATAACCACCATTTAGTATACCGATTGTCATATTTCAATAAACAAATTAACATTTTCGGTATTATGAATGTTTTATCCGCATGTCTATAAAAAATGTCTACATTCATGAAAGTTGAAATCGCTTATAACTACAGACTTGTCAATCGACAGACGAAATTGGTCTTTATAAGTGATCAAATGAAGGCAGAGCTTTCCTTGGGGATTGAGATACCTCGTTATACACGCTTTCGACTGTAGTACTTTTTAGTTACTTTAAAAACATATTTACGACTTATTATTGTGTTTTTATGAATATTTTTTTAATAACAATATTATATTATATTTTATAACACATTTATTTAGTCTAAATGGTGGTTGCAAGGTCATGAATCATTTCTAAATACAACCAGTTTATGATAATATGACCGGTATGGAGAAATGTGGGAATAATATGACGTCCATGTAAACTCATTTGAAATGTATACTAATGTTACTAAGTGTTCTGATTTTATTATGTCCTCCATTTTAAATACTCAAAATTTCATTTTTCATTAAATTACAAAAAAAAACAATTAACTTGTCGAAAAAAAAACAGTTAACAATTTACTTGTAGCATCGAATATATTACAGTCTCCGAATTCTCGTAAAATTGGTGTATCCAATATGGGTATAAGGAATTTCACTTGAAACTTCTTCGGTTCAGATGATAATCGCATGGTTTGGCGATAAAAAACACAGACCTGCAGCCTTCGAATTGTTTTCATCGCAAAAGTTCATTTTTACAACACAGAAAATGTTATGAATCCTGTGTTCGCCTCTCACACCCATACCTTGAATTCTCATAGCTTTAACAAAAATCTCAAACTCAGTGTTGAAAAATAATGGATAGAAGAAGATCACAAGGGGATATCTAATGTTGCACAATAATGACCTTTTATTTATCGAAAATTTGTGGGCAAATGAACGAAAATACCATATAGCGATTACATATCCGCAAAGAAGCAAACAAATATATTGAAAATTATAATAGAATAAAAAATATAAATAATACATGTGCAATATTAATCTATTTGAAATAACTCATTGTCAGTGTCACTTAATGTATATGCCATTAAATATGAATTTTTAAATGATAATTCGAGAAAAAATTACATTTTCACATATACATTTTACAAATACATTTTCTTTAAAGAAATTCTAACTGGATTTCCATCATTAAACAACTATAAACCTATAAATCTCCATAATATATTACTTTACAATTTTAGAGAAACTGAAATCCACCATGAGCTTCCACTTTGTATCTATCCGGGGGACAATTAATAATATTTACATTCGTTTTCGTTTAATCAACTGAGTTAGTAGCATGCCCCTAACTTATATTGCCGTTTATTCTCAATATTGTATTCTTGATGAACAGGCGACATCATTTGCCCCAAACAATATTCACGCAAATTGGAAATAAATGTTTGGTTTTAGAGGATATTACCATGGTGTTTGATGACAGAGATAAATTATTCTGATCAGATTTAACACAGTCGTTAAATGCAAACATCAAAACAAGCAGTTCCTTTTATCTAATGGAATGCTTATTTGATATTACCTTTTAACGACACTGTACGTGTGCCATCACACATCCGTTCCATACTCCAAGTATTACCAAATGCCATCGGGAGCGGAACATGAAGATGCTTAAGTGTGTGTTTTTAGTTATTACATTTTTAAAGAGAAGTTTAATAAGTTACTGTGAGCATCTTTAAGTTCAAAATACCAAAAATAGGAGCGGTCTGTACTGAAATAAGGACCATTTTCAGTACAAAATATTAATCTCTATATTAAATATTGTGATATCTATCTTCATTTCATAGAATGTTATTTTGATCAAGATATGGATACACTATGATTTGAGGTACAGTGAATATCTGTACTTCATTTTCCATACGAATTCGCTACAATTTAGCAATTTATTGTGTAAAGTCTTGTGTAAAGTTTTGGCCAATAAAGACCCCTATTGTTTTTGGAAAAGATCGGTTAATATTTAGGCGATGGAATGGACCAAAAACTTTATTTTTGTCGGTTTTTCTGATCGCTCCAGAGGCCGCAATTATAGCCCAAACACCGCGAATTTTTGCATGGAGAAGGGGATCGGGCCAGAGAATAAGCATGCATGTTTTGATAAAGATCTGTTATTATTTAGCGGGTCAAATGGACGCCGACTTTTGTGTGAAAAATGACAAAGTTTGTATTCTATGGCATATCTGTTTACTCCTGAAGGACATAGACCCGAGAAGTTGATAGTATATCCAAGAGGAGTGGTTGTCCTTTAAATTGATACCAACTATATTGTCGTATGTACTCGGATATGGGAGATACACTTAAATATTTACAGGTGCTTACGTATTGATATAGTATTCAGTAACCCATTACCACTCTAGAAGGCAGAAATATAACGCTGATCGCTTTTAAATTTTCCATGAGGATCCACGTATGGTCAACTACTATGGCTATAAATTTCTCCGATGATCAGATACTAATTTTGGGATGAATTAGACCGAAAACTTAAATTGTTGGTGTTTTTTTGAGTCGATCTATAGGCCACAATTGAAAGCCGAACATCACAATCCAACCCACCGTGGAGGAATCTGAACTCAATATTACTACAAT
Source organism: Musca vetustissima (assembly GCF_032173495.1). NCBI lineage: Eukaryota > Metazoa > Arthropoda > Insecta > Diptera > Muscidae > Musca > Musca vetustissima. The sequence continues at coordinate 64,730 of NW_026874184.1, read as the reverse complement.
TTGTTGACCTCCTTTCGGTAAAGAGGGTGCAAATATCGCGAAATATTGCCGATCAGATCAGAATATAGAACCCCAGAATGTTAGATTTTCGTGGAAGTTGTGTAGGGTATCATATGGTCGGCCCCGTCCGACTATACTGCTCCGCTCACTGGTTCTAAGTGTTTTCGTTAATTTTGGCCCAGTCGAACCTAATACAGTAGAATTCGGGTAGCGAACACCGTCTTATCGAAAATACCGTCTAGGACGATTTTTGAAGCACAATTTAAGGAAATACTTTTTTGATTTAAAAACACACACAATCACATTTCATATATAATTGTGTCCTAAAATATATATAATATTTCCTCAAGTGGAAGTTATGAAAATACGAAGTTTTTTAGATGTTTATTCTAATTACTTTACATTTACAACCGAATACCCAAATGTGTTATTTGTTCTCGCTATACGCCATATTTATTTCGGGAATCGAAAATAAAATCAAACATTATGTACCCCATCCAAACATTAAACGCATTCCAATCGTCGTATTTTGCGACTTAGGGTATTAAATATTTTAGGAAGACCTTAATCGAATGCCACTTATATATATATATAAATTTTTCCAATGATGAAATGCCATTATGGGACCACAAATAAAGCAATACCAGTTTTACGAATGTTGACATAATTTGCATTTGAATTATTGTTATGCGTCTTACACTGTGGTTTCAGGTGATTTAAAAGCAATTTAACAGGGCACATAAAAGCGGGAGGATATACTCGTTAAGCGCGATTTGTCATCAAGGCTGTTTGTTGGCAGTGATTTCAATTTGCCGCCACGATTTCCATTTTCCATTCACAAAACTTTGTTCACATGTTTACATTGATATGTATGGGTATGTGTATTGTACGGGACAAAATATACTTACCAATCACCCATGCCATGGCAAGCACACGCGAACCTACATCAAAAAACAGTTTATCGCACACTTCATATCTTACCTGGAAGAGGGAAAAAAGCAAAGGCAGAAATACAAATCAGATATAAATGATTTAAAATGTGGAACGATTAATTTACTTTGAATAGAATCGGGAATGACATAAAACAAAATTCGACGAAAAACTGGAACGAGGACACAAACAAACGCTTGACTCACAACGAATTGTCTTATGAAAGCGTGCCAAACGTCGGCCATTGACACAGGCAATAAAGCTTATTTAACGATTATAATATGATTTATAAGCTTCTTCTGGGATACACAAAGGAATCCTTATGGGAAACTCATATTTTGGTTTTCGTATTAAGACAGACAAACACACATACACAAATCCACCCAAACTCACATTTATATGAAGTGTGTATCTGATAAATATTCGAATTTTTAAGTTTTTTACAGCTATGAATTATTGATCAGGATTACCATACAAAGAAAGAATATTGGCATATTTTCGACATTACCATTATGGAAAGATGTTTCCATAATCGAAATTGGCTTTAAAAAGACAAAGTTGGAAATGTTTCGTTACAATGCTCCCATTTTGCAATCGCATAGCAGATGTTTGTAGTTTACCTTTTTTTCACAGTACCAACAAGTGAAACATTTCCTCCTCAATATGGCTAAATATTAAAATATTATAAAAGTGTATAAAGCGGATTTAGTACAATGTACGAAGATTCACATTCAATCATGTTTTTATATCCTACACTACAATAGAGTTGTAATTCTCCCAATTTGTGGGATATATTCGTTGAATCATTAATAGCCTTCTATTATAAATCTATAATTAAAGTAGCATAGAATCGGATATGATCCATAATTATTCTTACCAAATACGTTTTTATTAGTCATTGTTTTATTCCTTAAGACAACAGATTCCAAACACAACAACAAATACATAATTGGTCTGACGTTAGTACAGAGTTCGGAAATAAGTTGGTCAGCACACTTTCGGCTTTGAACAGATGCTTCGTACACAAACATTTTTTATATCCTCCACCACAAGGTGGGGTGTATAATAAATTTGTCATTTCGTTTGCAAAACCTTGAAATATTTACCACTAGAGCTCATAATATTTAAGGCAGAGATTTAAAATTTTGCACATAGGATGTTTTGTATTGAGAATAGGTTACATCGATGCACATTTTGGTATAGCCAATACTTTTAGTACCAATATTCCACATTTTGAATCATGTTTTTCAATCTAATCAGCTGTAATTTGGTGTTTTGGGTTCTTACAGAGTAGAAAATCTTCCTACTAAGAATTATCAATATTGGTTCACTTGTTATCAGTGTTCGCAAAAAAACGGTAACACTAAAAAAATGTTAGCGTTAGTGTTCCGGTACACAAACATTAAAAAATATTTAAAAATCGTAGTGTGCCGCGGTCGGAACACTAAAAAATCGTAGCGTACCGCGGTTGGAACACTAAAAATCGTAGTGTTCCACTAGCCGGAACACCGTATGTGGTTTTGTAATATTTATCCCAAAATCATTAGCAGTTAATAATTATGTTGATTGTGTGACAATCACCAAATTTTGAATATTTTTGCCAAAATTTTCTAAAAGTATGAATCACAGATGGATGCATGTATTATTTTTTGAAGAAAAAGAATTGCATACTAACATTATACAAGGAGATCTCCAAATATTATGGGAAAAATCATGTTCGTTGTGTAAATTAATGAAAATTTTATCCAAAGCTGTATAATTTTGTCACAAAAACTATCCAAAATACCTACCTTTTGCAATTACAAATAAAGTTATATTAATTTTTATTGTTTATTATTTGATCTCATGTTACAAAAAACAATGGTACACTACTAGTACAGTTCAAAAGTAAGTGGAACGCTACGATTTGTAATGTTCCGACCAGTGGAACACTACAATTTTTAGTGTTCCGAACAGTGGAACACAACGATTTTTAATGTACCGCAGTCGGTACACTACGATTTTTAGTGTACCACTGCCGGTACACTACGATTTTTAGTGTACCGCTGTCGGTACACTACAATTTTTCGTGTACTGCAGCTGGTACGCTAAGATTTTCGTTGTGCTTCGGAACAGTACCGGTACAGTACGTTATTTTAGTGTACCTATCCACCTTGGTACGGTACAGAACACTAGGAACGGTACCATAATGTTTATTTTCGAACGCTGCTTTTTATGACGTTAAAACGATTTAATCGGGGGATACAGTTATATGGGGGCTATATCAAAACTTGGACCCAGGGACCCCATTTTGGATTTCTATATTTGCTTTGACATTAAAAACATGTATGCAAAATTTTGGCCGCCTATGTAAAGTGGTTCGACAGTTAATAAGTTTATACCCAATTTTTGGGTAAATACTCAAAATAGGGGTACCTTTGTATGGGGGCTACCAGTAAACATACATACATTTTTGCATGGACATTCGGTACCCAAAAGGACACTCTGTGCCAAATTACAGCCAATATGGTTGTAAAATGTGTCTAAAAGATAAACAAATTTTGGCGGCCTATGTCAAGTGGTTCGACAGTTAATAAGTTTATACCCAATTTTTGGGTAAAAACTCGGGTATTTACCCAAGTATTTTCCCACGTTTTTAAAGTATCGTAAAACAATCCATTCTAAATCGATTTGATAACAGAAACCCGGAAATAGGGTGTAAGATGTTATATTTCCAATTCAATATAGTAAATACCCAAATAAATACCCGCAAATGGGTATTTACCCATCCCCTGGGTATTTACCCGGTAAATACCATATCTACAAATATCCTAGGAGTACTGGAAATGTCTGTGCAAAATTTTAGAGCTCTATCTTAAATATTGCTATATATGTCTTCATTTCAACAGACGGGCACGCATAAATCGACATAGAATTTTATTTTGATCAAGAATGTATATGCAGTTGAATTCGGTTAAGCGAAAACGTCTAATTTCAGAATTTTTTTTCTCTTAAGCAGAATTTTCAATTAAAAGAACTTCGGATAATCGAAACTCGTTGCGCTTAAATGAACTTTTCTATCAATATCTGAAAATCGTGAAATTTATAAATAATATTATGAAATGCATTGAGTAAGAACTTATTTTTTTCGTAGGCATTTTCTTGGATGGTTTGAAAAATGTGCAACATAATTTTAAAGTTGCACATAAAAAATTAAAATTTAGAAAAATGATTTTTTTCTCTTAAACGGTGTTCCTTTCATATATAATTTTTGCAACAATAAAGTCCTTCTCTTATACAGATTTTCAATTAACCGGGTTTCCTTTTTAGCGAAGTAGAAAATAGAAATTGAAAATTCATCCGAAATATTAGTTTAAAATTATTAATTTCAATTATCCGATTTTCTCGATAAACCAGCGTTCGCTTATCCGTATTCGACTGTACTATGTATAAAAATGTACCATGGCATGGAGGTACCGAAGAATTCCTGGTATTTAAATGTCCACCTCATTGCAGAGGGTATAAAAAGTTCGGCCAGACCGGTTTTACAATACTAAGGGTTGAAAGTTTTAGTGCGTTTGTCGATTTTTTTTCTTACGTCTGTACTCATATCTGTTAAATATGTTTGTAATATCGAAACAAACAATAGATCAAAGAAAAATTTTGAAGTAAGTAGAATCCAAGCTCGTTCTATTGTGGTATAACCGGTTTAAAGAAGGCCGAGAAGATGTCAATGTTTATCCTGGTCATTTCACAACAATTTGCCTATTCTATATTCGGGTTGTTTGTCTGTATTGGACTCTAAAATTCGGATTATGTATATTTTTATACCCTCAGACCTATGGGTAATGAGGGTATATGCACTTCGATGCGGTGAAAATGTGCCTCATAGAAATATTGGTTTTAGAACTCATGTCCCAAATCCGTTTCAGACAATTTGGAGTCGATTTACAAATGTCCGTCTGTATGTCTGACCGGCTGGTGCGCACGATCTATATATATATATTGTGCTGTTTTGTGAATTTAAAAAATTATTTATCACTAACATCAACATGGGCAGCGTAAATTTTGATTCCACAAAGAAATGTTTTAAGCAGAAAATGACAAACGAGAAAAGTTTTTTCTATCGACAAATTATTATTCATCATCTCCACTTTGTATTTCTGGTAATAGGCTGGCACACCCACTGCACCCACCAAACGAATGCTAAAATCATATTGTGTTTTCTAATATCCCACTTGTATCTGGAGTCCTTATCATTTCCGGCCCAGAATTGAAATCACAAAAAGCTTAGGCATGTTCAGCGTGATATTACCTTAATGACTTTTAGCACATTTCCTTGCGGGCACAACAATCTAGCGCATATTCCCAAGTAACAGCCAACAATGTAACCAAATAGCGCAGCAATGCTAACCACATACACCACAACTACTCGCATCCGGACGGTATTCAACACTTCAACCTTCGGTGATGGCTGCACACACATACACACAAATATACACGCACCAGCACCTGACATGCTCTGATCCAAGGCGACAAATTGCAATGATTACCTTCAGGAATTTATCTATGCTGAGCCATGAAAACTCTCAAGTATTTAATGAGAAATTACAACCTCTAGTTGAGTAACGTCGCCGAACGATGCTATTCCCCAAACATGAAGTGTCAAAGTTTACAAGGCAAACTAGGATCATTTGGCTTGGGGTGTTATTCTGTTACCTTCCAAGAAGATTAAAATCTTTTTAATTTTCATTCTTAAACGGGGCCAAGTTAGTCAACACTCCATGTCCATTTGAATAAAAAGTTTCCGCAATCAGCCCACAAAACCCCGAGGTGCCTTCTGGTCTTGTCAGATATTCATGGAGACTAAATCATGGCAATGCCTTCATACCGGTTTCCGTTAGAATTTATGCATCGGGCCAGGCATGAAATTGAAGAAGACAAGTGATTGTTAAAATTGCATTTGTCAGAAAAACAATCAAAAATGTTGCCTCGTGTTTCCTTACAATTGTACAAGTGAAACCGAACAAAATTGTTAGTGTGTTTCGGAGACGAGGTCTGTCTGTGTGTGTGTGTGTGTGTGTGTGTGTGAGTATTTTTGTGGCATATTATAATAAAAAATGTAAAATCCTCCATCAATCATTTACATTTCATTCCATTCCAGTTTCATCATTTTAAACCGAGCAGAAGAAAACAAAGTTGGCGTATATGAATTGAAATGTCGAAAATAAAAAGGCAGAGATGGTGAAACGCAACGTTACAGGTTTGGTTTGGATACGTCACGCAAATACAATGGTAAGCCGTAAATAAAATATGGCTGCCTATTATGTAGAGCGTGCGAAACTGAAAGGATTAATAGCTAAAAATATTTAAAATGAAACATTTTGATTTCTCAAATGAATTTTACGCTTCAGCTATTGATGTCAGAAACATTGCTGCAGACAAATAAGTTTTCTCTTCGAAAAATGATGACGAATAAATTCATAATTGATTCAATATTTTGTGGATCATCAAAATTGAGCTAAGACGCATGCCGAGCAAAGTTTGACGGGGTCGACTATATGGTAGCCTACACCACTTTTAGTATAGAAAAGAGTTGCTATTGGAAATCTTATTTAAACTGCATTGCTTTGAATTTATCGGGCATGTTCTGGCATTCACTTCAACGGCAGAAGTGTATCGAACACACGCCGAGATGTTCTGTAACACACTTTACACCCATTTGAGGTGTATTCTTTACACTTACATTTCCATAGTGAGAGTCGGGTGTATTCATGTTTTTTCATATACAAGAAAATCTTTTTTGAAATAATAAAGGCACATGATGATAGATTGTTATGGTATTATTGCGTATAATTTGTTTAAAATTACAAAATGAACATGAAACATCATTAAAAACAAATTTTAAAAAGATACGAAGGTTTGTCTTAAATTTTCTTCATCTGAATTTATCGTTTGACACAATCAGCTGATTTGAAGTAAGGCCGAAGAAGATAGGGTTACCAAATGTCCCCCTTAAATCAATCAACAAATTAATGATATTAAACAGTTTTACATACATATATTTTATGTTGCGATTAATAAAATATTAAAAAATAATAATAAAATTGTCGTTAGAATTAACGAATTTACTAAAAAAATTACAGAAACAATGTTAAAAACGAATACAGTTTTATTTGTGGCAACACTATTTCTGCAAAGTACCATGTCGACGTTTATTTTTGACGCAGTTCCAAATTTCAGTTCACGTGAGAAGCAGAACAGGAGGTAGCTTCTGAGGTGAAGTGTATGTGTAAAGTGAAAAGAACACACCGTGAGTTCCAGAACATATCCGTATGTCTAACAATTCCTGTCGATCGGACAGACATAGCATCTTTGGTACACCTCTGACATTAAATCAGACCTAATTTTATACGGACCATCAGAGAAACGTAGGGTCCCTTGTGTACCATTTCCACAAAATCGGACGATGTTACATATTGAACCAATTTTGCACTCTGAGGCGGTTTCAACTAAACTTGATACATGTCATCATTATACCCTGCAACATAAGGTGGAGTGTTCATTAAATTTGTCATTCAGTTTGCAACGCCTAGAAGGATTCCTCGGGGATATTCCGAAGTGATATTTGGTATTCAGAGTTTTTAAGGGGTAAGTAATTTATTGCAGAAAAAATTAGCATCATATAATAGGAGCATATTATAACCAATGTATCTGTTGGCAAAATAATAGTTCGCAAAAAATTAGGATGGGACTAAAATAACATTCCAAATTTTTCAAGGGCAAACAACTTTTTTGTAAAAAAATCAATATGCAACAATATTTTCGTTGTCCTAGGCACATTTTCTAATCGAAGTGATTGTAATTTGGCATTCCATGTTCTTAGCGGACAAAATACTTTTCTGAAGGTCTTCTCAGGGTGAGGTGGCATAACCTCTCGACTGAATTTTGGTATTTATACCCTTCACCACACCGTGGTACACTTTACTACTTTCCTTACTGGGTTTTTAATTGGTGCAGATGCAAATAAAGCTCTCTTATACGAGTAGTTTTCAAAAATGCGACGTCTGATAGGATGCATCTTCTAAATATACCCAAAAGTGGTAAAGAGTATCATATAGTCGGCCCCGTACGATGACTTTCTTTCCTTTCCTTTTTATACCCTTCACCACACTGTAGTACAGGGTATTATGTCTTTGTGCATATGTTTGTAACAGGCACAATGAATCGAAATAGACCCATGGATTCTATGCATAGAATCATTTTCTGAGTCGATTTATGCATGTTAGTCTATCCGTCGGCCATGTATTTTTGTGAACAAAGTACTGGTCGCATTTATTATCCGACTTCGATGACATTTGGCACAGGTCACTTATTTGGCCCTGGGACGAACCCTATTGAAATTGAGGAAATCGGTTCAGACTTAGATATAGCTCCCATATATAGTATCGTCCGATTTTATGTAAATGGTACACCAAACACCTAATATTTGTCCGATTGAGACAAAATTGTGTACAGAGTACTGAATTAGGTCTGGACTGATAAAATTTTGCAATCAGACAGATTTAGATATAGCTCCCATATATAGTTTCGTCCGATTTTATGGGAATGATGCATCAAACTCCCAAAATGTGTCCGATTGAGACAAAATTTTGCACAGACTACTGAATAAGGTCCAGACTGATATATGGCAAGTTTTATTAAGGTCGATTCAAATTTAGATATATCTCAATCGTAGGCCGATTGGCAGAAAATTTTACACAGAGTACTGAATTAGGTCTAGACTGATGTGTGCCAAGTTTTATTAAAATCGGTTCAGATTTAAATATAGTTCCCATTTATAGTTTCGTCCGATTTTATGTGAATGGTGCACCAAAATCCCAATATTTATCCGATTGAGACAAAATTTTGCATAGTGTACTTAATTAGGTCTAGACTAATGTATACGAAATCGGTTCATATTTAAATATAGCTCCCTCTTATAGTTTCGTCCGATTTCATGTGAATGGTGCACCAAAATCCCAATATTTATCCGATTGAGACAAAATTTTGCATAATGTACTGAACTAGGTCTACACTAATGTATACGAAGTTTTGTTGAAATCGGTTCAGATTTATATATAGCTCCCATATATAGCTTCGTCCGATTTTATGTGAATGATGCACCAAACTCCCAATATTTGTTCGATTGAGGCAAAATTTTTGCACAGAGTATTGAATTAAGTCCAGACTGATGTATGCAAAGTTTTGTTCAGATTTACATATAGGTCTTATATATATTTTCGTCCGATTGCATGTAAATGGTGCACCGAAGGGAATATGTTTCTTCAAATAATACCAAATTTGGTAGATTGTATTACATTTAGTTTTGAGTCATGTGTATTAAAGTTGCAAACACCAAATGCAACGGTTACTCAATTAGGTCCATATTTCCAAATAGCTCCCATACATAATTTTGCTCGATTTAATAAAAAACACCGAAGAATCCAAGTCTGTCAGTTTGATATGCAATTTTTCATTGATTTCAGAATGGTATGTGTATGTTTTTTAATTGGTATTAGCATCTCCTGTATGTAGCTAAAGTGGTGAAGGGTATCAATAGTCGACTTTGACCGATTTTAAGTTCCAACGTTAGGCCGATTGACACAAAATTTTGTACAACGTACTAAAGTTTGTGTAACATATCTATTTTCATCCGATTTTAAGTAAATGGTGCACCAAACCCTTCATGTTGTTTTCAGAATAGAATGACGTAATTGCGTGCAGAAGTACAGATGTAGCCCATATATATTTCCGACCGACTTCGTGTTAATTGGGCTCCAAATATTTAACGTGTGCCCAATTGATATTTGCTTTAAATCGATTTACATATTTTTGTCCCATTGTAACAAATGAATGACATGTTTATAGATTGATCTAAGTCGGTTCACATTTAGATAAAGGTCACATATGTTAGTTCATCCAATTTTATGTTAATGGCCTTCTGTTTAGGATGCATCTTTTTAATACACCCATAGTGGTAAGGGTATCATATAATCGGCCCCGTCCGACTTTACTACTTATCTTACTGGTTATTATTATGTTAGAAAAAATCATAGCTCACGTTTGGTCTTTTTATAGTTACCATTGCGGTTAAACACATTCTGTAAGCGATTTGGATTCCAATAAACCACGAACTTTTTTGTGGATATTTTCTTACATTTAAATCCAATACATTCTCCATCCCAAATATATTTAGAATAATAAAAGGAGGGTTTGGAAAATATATTGCGATTAAAGGACCTTAAAAACTATTAAAACCAAAATCCGACAAACAAATTATTTAAAAACATCGCGAAAACTAATTTTTCTGACTTCGAAAACTTTATTGTCGAATAAAATTGATATAGGAACCAATATATGCGATGAAAATACCCATTAAGAGGTCAGATTCAAAGGGGTAGCAAAATTACAAGACTATACAATACGACGGGAAAATAGATTTTGGATTTCTATACATGCACTGAATATTGTCTATTTCGATAACATAGTGGAATTTCATTAGAAAGTAATGGTATGCTAAAATTTTTAAAATTATTGTACTCGGAGCTTCATTGTAAATCGTATATCAGGTGGTTTTTTGCTCTATTAGAAAACGAAACCCCTGACAACAGACATTTATTATGGACAATTCAGCTGGGACTTCAATGTACCGATCGACCGGCTATGTCAAAACATGGACCTATTTTGAAAATAAATAAATCGTAATGCCACTTCGGTTAGAACATGCGTCTTGTACTATCAAAATTTTAGTTATTTTGATAGTACAAGATTTTGGGACTGGACCATTATTTTATCATCTGAAACATAAAATCATTGCTTAGAAAATGAAAGTTACGATCTACTTTCATTTTTCCTAAATTGGAGTGGGACCTATAAACCCAAATACTGCTGTAATTATTTTTTTCGAATTGTGGGGCGAAACTTTCAGCGTGACTAGATTGTGGGCCACTGAATTCAAAAATTTGATTTGTATCGTTTTTTCTTATCAGGATAATCGACAAGATCAATTCTCGGGCTGTGGCCGTATGTCACTAGCATGCTCGGGTACAGGGTTTTTAGATGATTTACTGATCGTATTAGCACAGCTCGGGTTAAGGAGAACATTTTAAAATATGTAGTTACAAACACGCTCCAATAATCCTTGGCTATTTGGCTATTACCCACAAAATACTGAAATGGGATGGTAACGTTACAAAGTAATTATTGCTTATATTTTCACGATATGACTGATATATGGATATATGTAATGGTAGTGCTTATAAACAACTTTTGTATATTTGATGCATATATAAGTGTTCATTAGATTTATGTTCGATTTAATTATATTTTTAAATAATTACAGTATTAAAAAATGTTTTCGATATCTTCTAATTCTTCAAAACATACATTTTCTTGATAATGCGAAGCATTAGATACAGATTCAATTGGTATATATTCACCAATGCAGATGATGAAAATTTATGCTAAAATATATATCTTAATAACTCTAGGTTGGACCCGCAACAAATATATTATCTTTCAACTGATTATGTAAACCATAATTTCAGAAATGTGCCTCGTCGAAATATTGGTTCCAGACCCCACGTTTTTGGACGAAATCCATTTCAGAAAATTTTGATTTCATTCAAACTCTGCCTATATTATTATTTATTCCAAACTTTGTTCAAGTTCGAAGATGGGAAATATCGATCCACTCCTTCTGGTACGTCCCACACGGTGCTAAGCTTAGGCCTAAATCCGGGCTATAGTTCATATATAGTACATTATCGAACCTTACATTTTATCCTCCGCAGGTGAAATGATTACAACAGAGTCTTAGAACTAAACCCAAAACGCAGAACAAATCAGATAACTATTTTAATATATATCAGAACTTACCGCGAAAAAGCGGTAAGTTCGGCCGGGCCGAGCTTTATATACCCTTCACCATAGATATATTGACAGGTACTTGAAATGAAAATATAGGGAACATACCAAAATGTGGACCAATACCGACATTTCTAAAAACGGATTATGTAAACCATAATACAAATCTCAGAAATTTTTAAAGGATAATTATACCCTCAGCCGTATGGCTAACACGGTGAAAATTTGCCTCATCGAAATATTGGTTCTAGACCCCATGTTTCTTTGGACCAAATCCGTTTCAGAAAATTTAGATTTATCCGAACTTTGCCCATCTTATTATTTCTTCCAAACATAGTTCAAATTCGAAGATGGTGGTTATATGGGGACTAAAAAACGACTTAAAAACGCGCTCAAGAACCCCAAAATACGGAAAATTGTGGGTACCCCTATATGGGGGCTATCCGAAAAAATGGACCTACTTTCATAATTTTTTGTGGAAAGATTTGGAACCTATTAAGAACTCAAAATATAGCTAATTCACCGGAAAAATACCAGGAAAAGTGATCCTGTATTTATAATTTTTTGTGGAGACATTAAGAACCCAATAAGAATCTAATGTAGCAAATTTCAGCGAATTTGGTTGAAAAGCGCGCTCAAGAACCCCATAATACCGAAAATTGTGGGTACCTTATATGGGGGTTATCCGAAAAAATGGACATATATTCATAATTTTATGTGGAGAGATTTGGAAACTATTAAGAACCCAATGTTCCAAATTTCAGCGTATTCGGTTGAAAAACACGCTAAAGAACCCCAAAATACCGAAATTGGGGGGGTACACTTATATGGGGGATATCCGAAAAAATTGACCTATATTTATAATTTGTTGTGGAGAGATTTGGTACCTATTAAAAACTCGAAACTAAATAACAGCCAATTCTGTGGAAAAATACGATCAAAACCCCCAAAATACGGAAAATTAGGAGGTACCGTTATATGGGGGCTACCAGAAAAAGTGGACCTATATTTATAATTTTTTGTGGGGACATTTAGTACCCAATAAGAACCCAATGTACCAAATTTCAGCGTATTCGGTTGAAAAAACGCACCAAAGAACCCCAAAATACCGTAAATTGGGGGGTACTGCTATATGGGAGCTATGCCTAAACGTGGACCGATATATCCCATCTTCGAACTTGACCTGCCTGCAAACAAAGGACAACCCTATGCAAAATTTCAGCACCCTGTCTCAATTCCTTCAGAAGATAGCGTTATTACAACAGACGGACGGACATGGCTAGATCGTCTTGGAATTTTACCCTGATCAAGAATATATATACTTTATAGGGTCGAAAATTAATATTGCGATGAGTTACAAACGGAATGACAAAATTAATATACCCTCCATACTATGGTGGAGGGTATAAAAAGGGGGTTATATGGGGACTACCCCTAAAAAAGGGTGAATATTAATAATTTTTGGTGGAGAGATTTGTTACCATATATGACTACAAAAGACAAAATTTCAGCGAATTCGGTTGAAAAGCGCGCTCAAGAACCTCAAAATATGGAAAATTGGTGGTACCCTTATATGGGGGCTACCCGAAAAAATTGACCTATATTTATAATTTTTAGTATAGAGATTTTCTACCTAATAATAACTCAAAGTACGGATTTTCAGCGAATTCGGTCGAACAATGCGATCAAACCCCACAAAATACCGCAAAATGTGGGGTACCCTTATATGGGGCTATCCGAAAATATGGACCCATTTTTATAATTTTTAGTGGAGAGATTTCTTACACAATAAGAACATAATGTACTAAATTTCAGCGTATTTAGTTGAAAAACGCGCTCAAGAACCTCAAAATACCGAAAATTGGGGGGTACCCTTATATGGGAGCTATGACAAAACGTGGACCGATAAAGCCCATCTTCGAACTTGACCTGCCTGTAGACAAAATTTTGGCGATCAATCTCAATTCGTTTAGACGCTAGAGTGATTACAACAGACAGACGGACATGGCTATATCGTCATAGAATTATACGCTGATCAAGAATATATATACTTTATAGGGTCGGAAATGATTATTTCGATGTGTTACAAACGGAATGACAAAATTAATATACCCTCCATACTATGGTGGAGGGTATAAAAAGACCAAACGTGTGCTATGCAATGATTTTGTAAAATAAAAATAAAACGCAAAATACATTTTTAGATAAACATTTTTGGAGTGATTCTTTCAGAAATAAGATCTAAATATGTCCACAAACATATTCCATCATACATGGTTCATTTCACAGCTTTAAAATGCTTGCATTTGGCGTATATAGCATTTCCACATTAAATGAAACCTTTTACAAATTAAATGAACCCTTTTCCAAATTAAATGAAACCTTTTCCAAATTAAATGAAACCTTTTCCAAATTAAATGAAACCTTTTCCAAATTAAATGAAACCTTTTCCAATTGAAATGAAACCTTTTACAAATAGAATGAACCCTTTTCCAATTGAAATGAAACCTTTTACAAATAGAATGAAACTTTTTCCAAATTAAATGAAACCTTTATTCTTATCTAAGGAAATATAATATTTGCAGTAATTTTAAACCAATATTTGAAAATTAAATCAAAGAATATTAACAAATATTATTGTATGGCTATGTAATTAACATAAATATTCTTTAATTCGGTGTGATTTCATTTAATATCTTTACTACATAAAACTAAATAAATAGTAATACAAACTGGGGTATTTCTTGACATTTTAATAAATAAATATTTGAGAACAAGAATTGAATACCCGGTCCTAAATGCGAAATACATATTTGACTTAATAAATTGTTGATGATAAGGTAACTGCTTATCTTAATGAATAGAGATGGTATTTACCGGGTATTTACCGGGTAAATACCCAAGGGGTGGGTAAATACCGGGTAAATACCCATTTGCGGGTATTTATTTGGGTATTTCTATATTGACTCGGTAATACAACATCTTACACCTTATTTCCGGGTTTCTGTTATCAAGTCGATTTAGAATAGATAGTTTTACGATACTTTAAAGACGTGGGTAAGTACTTGGGTAAATACCCGAGTTTTTACCCGAAAAATGGGTAAAAACTCATTAACTGCCGAACCACTTGACATAGGCGGCCAAAATTTTGCACACATGTTTCTAATGACAAAGCAAATACAAAGGTACCCCTATTTTGAGTATTTACCCAAAAATTGGGTATAAACTCACTAACTGCCGAACCACTTGACATAAGCGGCCAAAATTTTGCACACATGTTTCTAATGATATAGCCCCCATATAACCGGTCCTCCCGATCGGCAGTTAATGAGTTTATACCCAATTTTTGGGTAAATACTCAAAATAGGGGTACCTTTGTATGGGGGCTACCAGTAAACGTGGACCTTTATACATAAAATTTTGCATGGACATTTGGTACCCAACAAGAACACTCTGTGCCAAATTACAGCCAATTTGGTTGTAAAATGTGTCTAATAGGCAAAAAATACCTTAAATCGGGAGATACGTTTATATGGGGGCTATATCAAAACTTGGACCCAGGGACCCCATGTTGGATTTCTATATTTGCTTTGTCATTAGAAACATGTGTGCAAAATTTTGGCCGCCTATGTCAAGTGGTTCGGCAGTTAATGAGTTTTTACCCATTTTTCGGGTAAAAACTCGGGTATTTACCCAAGTATTTACCCACGTCTTTAAAGTATCGTAAAACTATCTATTCTAAATCGATTTGATAACAGAAACCCGGAAATAAGGTGTAAGATGTTGTATTACCGAGTCAATATAGAAATACCCAAATAAATACCCGCAAATGGGTATTTACCCACCCCTTGGGTATTTACCCGGTAAATACCCGGTAAATACCATCTCTATTCATTAAGATAAGCAGTTACCTTATCATCAACAATTTATTAAGTCAAATATGTATTTCGCATTTAGGACCGGGTATTCAATTCTTGTTCTTAAATATTTATTTATTAAAATATCAAGAAATACCCCAGTTTGTATTACTATTTATTTAGTTTTATGTAGTAAAGATATTAAATGAAATCACACCGAATTAAAGAATATTTATGTTAATTACATAGCCATACAATAATATTTGTTAATATTCTTTGATTTAATTTTCAAATATTGGTTTAAAATTATATTTCCTTAGATAAGAATAAAGGTTTCATTTAATTTGGAAAAAGTTTCATTCTATTTGTAAAAGGTTTCATTTCAATTGGAAAAGGGTTCATTCTATTTGTAAAAGGTTTCATTTCAATTGGAAAAGGTTTCATTTAATTTGGAAAAGGTTTCATTTAATTTGGAAAAGGTTTCATTTAATTTGGAAAAGGGTTCATTTAATTTGTAAAAGGTTTCATTTAATGTGGAAATGCTATATATTGGAATTTTGTCAAATTTGTATTGAGGCAAAATACTTATTAGTTTCGCTAAAACTCGACAACGTCTGAACGGAATTTTCTGAACTGTCAAAATCTATATATACATATATATATATATATGTACATAAAGCCTAAATTTGTCAAATATTAAAGATTTTCAAAATATTTTATTTTTTTAATTGGATTGATATTGTATTGAAACTATTTTATGTGAAAATACAAATAAAAATTGAAAAGTATATCATTGAATGTACACGCGATCATTGTATGTACGTATAATTTGGGACAAATGCAAGGATGGAAAATCAGAAGACAATTAGAATCTAGTACGTGTCCATTCAGAATTGTGATTCTAAGACCCATGCCCTAGATTATTTTGTTTGCAAACAATAATAATAATACAAGTAGTTCCATAGGAACAAGTGGTTCTTTATATCAAATCAGGTGGTCGATATACGTCTAATTGTTGGTCAATATCATTGAACTTATATGGGGTCTACCCAAAGAGTGTACAAATATTGATAATTTTTCTAGGATTCATTCTACCAAATAAAACAATCAAATTATAGCTGCTTAGGTTTAAAAAACGCCCTCCCAAAGCATCGAGTACCTTCATATGGTGCATTCGAAAGCTTTAGCCGAATATATAATTACAGCAAATACCGAATATAAAGGGATGCCGTTATATGGTCGCTGCCCAGATAATTGGTCCAATATTGATAATTTTAGTAGTAGTAATATTAAATTAGAAGCAATTCTGATGGATATTGGTAGTACCGTTATATAGGGAGGCTATCCTGAAAAGTGAACCAAAATTGAATATTTCCAATACCAAATATCCTACGTGCAGTAACAATGTTATGTGTACATTTCAAAGATCTATCTTAAATCCGTGAGGGTATAAAAAGCGTACTTAATATTGTGGAATCTTATAAATATATTGGTAACAATTTAATTAAATGCGTCAGTCAAGCTTATATGTCCATTAGAATTTATTTTCCACGAATTCATTTATTAATAAACGTATATCCAACGAAACTTTAGAAGGCGAAAGTAGCAACAAGACTAGCTCATAAACACCAAATTTTAGACATACAGTACTGATAAATACTAATATCTTACAAACGATCTGTACACTGAAAGGTATAAAAGCAAATCTATAATGCCGAAAATTATACATAAACAATTGCTAAGGCAAGATAAGGTTTGCCAGCTAGTTTTATATAAAATGTTCTTCAATTGCTTTCATCTTTCAAATGGCATACTTTATAGTTTCACACCAAAGTGAAATGCCAACGAAACTGAGCATTTTCTGAATAAAATGATTGGCGATCCATCATCTTCTAAACTATTATATGAGTATTTCTCAAGATAAATTGATGTCTTATTTTAAAATGTATACCTACACCCCATACTATGAAGAAATATGATACAAAATATATAATCGGAAGTAAGGCAGCCTACTCAGGGGAGCATGTGTTCGTCTCATCCTTTTTTTCTGAATGAGCATTTGTCATAAATCGACATGATGTTGCTATCAAATATCAAAATCAACGTGGCTACACGTGGAGATATCTGTTGATGGGATCCACAACAGAAAAAATGAAATTTATGGAGATATTGTTCTATGCCGCACCAAGCACTTCTTTTTATTGTTTTGCCAATTCTTATCACATCGATAATATTTTTATATATTTTTTTGCCAATAGATGTGAATAAACTTCATTTAAAAGCTCATAATCATTGTACGAGTTAGCACGCTTCATACTGCAGGGTAGCAAAGCTGTGCTCGTAAATACCAATACTGTTCATGGGCCAGGGTTATGTACGCCAACACATCTGGGTGAGACGAATGAATGTGACATGAATTTTTCAATTTAATATCACGATGTTCCACATCAAAAATATGAAATAAAACAAAGAAGATTAACATTTACATCTACGTACATACATATATGCATATATGGTGTTTACGCGAATGCTTGTACACAAAGCCTAAAGAATAAAAACTAAGATGGAAAAGGCTTTTCGAAAGCCTACAAAGATTTAGTTACTTATTTGTGTAATAGGGTTGTGTGCTGAGGTATGGGTTGTTTTAATTGAATTTTATTTTTAGATAAACATTATTTATACATATGCTTAGTAAATTAATAAACTAGTTTAGAAATACCAATTAATGTATCGCGAGGAGTGTAAAAACATTGTACATTTTCCCATTTTCTTAAGATATAACATTTGAATACTACGTAAAAATTAAAAAAAAAATTGGCAGTGAAATTGTGGAAGATAAAAAAGGGACTTTTTCAGTTCGTAAAACATTGATACAATTATTTGGGTAACCGATTTAACCTATGGATTCCACATCGTAATATTTCACCAAACCTACATTAAATCCGAAGATTAGGTCTATAGGATAGGTTTATCTGGCACCTCGCCTACTCTTTAATAAAAACACATTCCTTATATAAAGCGAATATTAAATACGACGTGGTTTATGGACATAAGTTAGCTGATTTTTATACCCTACACAACTATATTGTCAGGGTATTATAGTTTTTTTTTGCAGTCACGAGAGTTTACAACTCCGCGAAATATTGGTCCTAGACCCACCTTTGAGTATACCGAATCATATCTCGACTATCTGATTCGATCTACACATGTGTTTCCTCCGCCCGTCTGCCCGATTCCACACTAGATGGCGGAAATATAGCGCTGATCGCTTTGACTTTTTCCATCTTTCCATGAGGTTGCAGTTATGGTCAAGGGCGACGCCTATAATTTTTTGTGATGATCAAATAATAATTTTGGGATGAAGTGGATTGAAAACTTAATGTTTGTTTTTTTTTTTTTGAGTCGATCTATAGGCAACAACATCACAACATAACCCACGGTGAAGGGCATCTGGACAAGTTATTAGAAGGACTGTACTGAATGTTAGTAATATTCAGTGTAACAGCACCTCTGTTTATCTCTAATCGGGCAAGATGGTTAAAATAACACGAAATATTGCCCAGGATCGCAAAAAACATCCGCCCAAATTTTGAGTACCGTGGTAGTTGTGTAGAGTATCCTATTGTCGGCCCCGTCCGACTATACTACTCTGTTTACTGTTTTTTTTTTTTTTTTTTTTTTTTTTTGTCTGCTATTGAAGAATATGTTATTCCAAAAATATGGTTCCATAACTCCAACAAATATGGTTTTATTGTAAGAGACATTTCCTGGCCGCGAAATTTCTTTTACACTATTAAACTTTTTTGTGGGGCTACGCGAAAACCCGTGTTATATTATGCAGATAAACCTTTGAATTTTGTATCTGTTTAAATATTTCTACAAAATGCCCTTAAAGGATCACCCCATTCTCAATTTGAAATTTCTGCCATTTTCAAATGATTGGCAAATTATATTGAAGGCTTTTAACTTTGCATATGTGTATTTGAAGAGTTAAAGAATAAGAAAATGAATTGACTCAACTTTATTGTGGTAACATTCGAATGCAAAATTCCAACGACATTCAGAAGAATACATGTCTGCCATGACATTAATGGATTTAAGGTTTTGCTTCTCAGCGGCTGGTTTTAATTTACTTTTTAAAAAAACCTAACAAAATATTAAAATTTTTATTATAATATTTTACGTGGTTATTTATACTCTTTCGTGTCGAGCTTGATGATCTAAGTTTTGCAATGAAAAGGAAAGCCAGGAGAAGAACCTACGTACACACCATTATGCGACGCGTTTCGCCGTTGGTTAAGCGGCTCATCAGATCATCAAGCTCGACTCGAAAGAGTATAAATAACCACTTAAAATTACTTTCAAATGATCACTGCCCTTACAAGGCAAAATTCAAATAACAAAAAAAAATAATATTTTACAAATATTCATTATCTACGAAGATTTGTGGATATCAAAAGGTCAAAATTAATAATATTATCTAACCCCAGAAGTACCCCAAAACAATTGGATCTTTTAAGATTTAACGAATTTATTATACATTCAAATATATATTGTTGTAACTATACATTCGTACTTCATAATACTTGAATGCATACTTCATATGATATACAATACGTGACATGTAGCCATGTACATTAAAGTGTTTTTAGAGCTTTTCGGAGCTCACTCACTTTATCGAAGCAACAACAATACTAATATTACATTAATATAAGGAATCTATATACAGACCAAAGCGGAAATGTTATATACGTAGAATTATTTTCTTTGACGACATGAACTTTTCATAAAAAAATAAATAATTTTATTTTAATCTAAACTCCTTGTATATCCTTTCCCAGACCATATTGTTCTGTCTATCACGGTAGGCAATTTAATGTTTTTCCCCCTTAATCTTTTGTTTGTTTTTAATGTTTGTTTCGATGTTTACGATTGTCGTTGGTTGACTGCTGAAGTTATCCGAAGCTGAAATTATATTTTACTATGACAACACGTTTTATGTTTTATGTCATAAAACCCTGCTGACAGCATCAATCACATTGAAACACGACTACAAGTGCCATCTGGCATTAGTTGCCCATTATTGTCAATACGTCATTTTAACTGCAAAACAATAATACGGGATTTCATTATCTTATGGATACCATTTTAATCTTACAAGACCTTCTACTGAGGTTTACGATGTCATGGATATCAATTGGCTGTGATAAAACAATAAATATTAATATTTGAATTGTAAAAATTAAACCCTTTTATATTGAACATCAAAACAATGACGATGATGATATGCTCTATGTGTTACTGTTTTAATGTACATGTGATCCTGTAGATTAAATAAAAGGATCTCCCCTTAATACAAGTTTAGGTTTGTCAGGACTTAAGTGTTCAACAAATCTATTTGGAATTTATTCAAACCGAACCATTTTTATACCCTACACAACCATGTTGTCAGGGTATTATAGCTTTGTACATGATCAAGAGTTTGTAATGCCGCGAAATATGGGTCTTAGACGCTCCTTTAAGTATACCGATCATATCTCTACTAGCTGAGCCGATCTAGACATGTGTGTATAATTTGTAAACACGATACAGGCCACAGTTATGGACCAATCTTCACGAAATTTTGCATGAAGGATGGGTTCTGGCCAATGGAGACCCCTACTGTTTTTGGTAAAGATCATTTAATATATAGGGGATGAAATGGACCAAATACTTAATTTTTGTCGGTTTTTCTGGTCGCTCTAGAGGCCGTAATTGTGGCCCAAACATCACGATTTTTTACTTGGAGAAGGGGATCGGGCCAAAGAATAACCACGTCTGTTTCGATAAATATCGGTTGATATTTCGCGAGTCAAATGGACCCAGACTTTTGTGTGAAGAATGACAAAATTTGTATTCTATATATAGCGTATAT
This sequence comes from Musca vetustissima, assembly GCF_032173495.1. Classification (NCBI taxonomy): domain Eukaryota; kingdom Metazoa; phylum Arthropoda; class Insecta; order Diptera; family Muscidae; genus Musca; species Musca vetustissima. The sequence goes on along the minus strand of NW_026874184.1, from coordinate 43,142 downwards.
ATTTATATCCAAGAGTTGTGGTTGGCCTTTAAATAGATACCAAAATGAAATAGATATATTGTCATATGTATTCGGATGTGGGATGTACCCTTAAATATTGTGCTTACGTATTCAGATATTATTTATTAACCCATTACCACACTGGAGGGCGGAATATAGCGATGATCGCTTTGAAATGTTCCATGAGGTTCCAGGTCAAGGACAACGCCTATAATTTTCGACGATTATCAGATAATAATTTCGGGATTAAGTGGCCCGAAAACCTCTAATCGGGCAACAGGGTGTAGATATCACGAAATATTGCCCCTTGGAATAAACATCTGCAGAAAGTTACAGTTCCGTGGTAGTTGTGTTGGGTATCGTATGGTCGGCCCCTTCCGACTATACTGCTCCGCACACTGGTTATGTATGCTTTTGAAAAGTACTGATTAATTTCAAATCTACGTTTGGAAAAAAAATCTAATAATTTTGTGTTTTTATTTATCTCTTTTCCTTTCTTGCATTAACATAAACAAATACCTTTGGACATTTTGAAATAATGCTGGGCAACCATGGGAACTGGTGCCCTTGTTTACATGTATCAATAAGCTCGTTCTCTTTTTGTAAGACGTTTCATATGGCAGTTTTCCCTTTACTCTCCTATCTTTTTTACTCCTCTCTTTTTGCACACCTCTATTTTAAAAATATTAGTCCGGAGGTTTTGTCGCGATATTTTTTCGATTATACAACGTGCCTCTGAAATAAACAACAAACTATCATCATGGCAATTTGTATAGTTCATACCATGAGTAATATTGGCACTCTTTAACTACCAAAACTATCCATCTTTCATAACCTCTCTGCATTTAAAGTACATCTAAAAATCTTATAAACTTCATAAAATAGTTTTACACTAAATTCAAAATACTGAATATATTTCTCCTGCGCCTATTTTTCTGGTAAACTACAATGTTTTGATCAAATGGATCTAGTCACTGCAAAAAATCTATGAATGTCCTTATATATTTAGAACTCTGAATGACAAATTCGCCATATATCAAGTTGAGTTATGGTGTGATAATTTTTCAAGTTCAGTTAGTCATTTCAGACTTTAGGCAAATCAATTGGCGAATATTTTTGTAAAAAAATATGCCGCGTCATTGTGCGCCTGCTAATTCGCCCTTATTTTTTTGAACGGTTTTCTTAATAGCACAATACGAAATTTTTTGGCTTTGGAATATTTTACAAAAATGTCGTTCATAAGAATTCAATAGCGTGGTTTCATCATCCTTTTGCACGTTTGCCCGACATTCGCTCAGAAAACCTTATATTTATGAACACATTTCTAAAAATCACTAAATTTTTTAACCGGGTTTTCAGAAAATGAACACAATCTTTTTTTAACCGAATAAATTTGTCCTTCTGGGTTCTTATTATATTCACCATGGTCTTTTATCCCCTCATGGAATTTTACCGTGGAGTTGTGATGAATTCTGTAAAAGACCTGTTTTTACAAATTGGCCACATCAACTAATTCACGTGTTTACATTTTCTAGATTTCACTCAGTAAACGTAGCAAACATTTAAATAATTAATTGTTGTTCCTTATCTCTTATGTATCTGCATATTTAACTTGATACCTAATTCTGTTCGTATAAGATACTTATAAAATTTTTAAGGATAAGATTTTATAGCTTAGCAGCAGTAGGAGGGGATTCCAAATAGAATTTACGTTCATGGTTTCACTGTCCTGGTGGGGCAGAGAATCCAATCTAAATAATTAATAAGCATACGTGATTAAATACGAATTTGCTTTAAATAGGATTAAATTAAGTGTAATTAAAATTCCAAGCATTCAGCAACCCACAATACCCAGTTAAAATGACAACCACAACAGTGCGTAGTCATCACCCACGCAACAACAACAACAATGCCAATAACTTTGAAGGCATATTTTACTTTTGTTTCAATGTTCAATACATTAGAGGTACAAAACAGATGCTAATTATGTTCAGTGTATTTGCAAATGGCAACGACGATAAACAGGTTGAAAATGTTAAATGCGGATGGTACAGTGTGTTGAATTGTTAATGTTCGTAGAATAATGTTCCTGCAAAAATATCCGCAATAACAGATTTGGTATGCGGGAACAAACAGAAAATGTTACTAAAAATTATGGGAGTTACAAAATTTATGGTATTTTCACATTAATAATTAATATTTTGTAAAATATTAGGGTAAAAACAGACGATTTATGCTCTAACTAATTAAATTTTAGATCCTGATTACCTCAAGCATACAAGCATACATGGCTAAACCATTACTTCCTGATCACGAATATATCTACACTATAAGGCCGCAAATAATTAATACGATGTGTTACAAAGGAGAAAAAAATAAATTTACCCTCATATTATAGTTGTGGGGTGTTAAAAGGATCCGATGCCGACAAACCCTTATATGACATTTTAAGTTTCATCATACGTTTTGTAATATGTTAACACATTCTCTTTATTAAGGTCTCCCAACACTGTTCGAATTATCCCTATTCACCCTAGAATAGCAAAAAAAGCCATTGGTAAGAGGGTAAAAATAATGGGGTTAAAGCATTAAATAAAGCAATTACCGTGTAAATACCAGGCGATGTGAAAGGGAATGATGTGTATGTGTATGTGCTCTTACTGAAGATTAAGTGGGTATATTGTGAAATTCAACAAGAAATGTAATGTACTGAAATAAAACAACGACTTGAACTAATTTACGAACACATAAATCCTTTTAGGGTCGGCCCAGCACTTCAACATTGACAGTTGCAAAATCCTCAAGGTCTTTGGAGAATACAGGTATATGGGCTACCTTTTATTTATCTTAACATTTGTACATATCGACAACAAAATATGGAGAAAAATAACAAGTGCTACAAATATGGCTGAGAGCTTTAACGGGTTAATATATTGTCATAATCCTGCCGTGACATAGAGACACATATATGACATATTCTTACAATTAGATTATAAAATAACTATAGTGCTATTTATTATGGCAGTTTTGCAAATCCACATCTATGTGTAATACTAATGAATATCCTGCGCTTTTATAGTTCGATTATCTAAAATATATAGCTTTGTGAGTAACATTAACGTACATGGCATACAAACCTAAAACTCGATGTTTATAAAATAAAAAAAAGAGAAATTCATTCCGTTTAACGCAATCAAAATAATATAGTCTATTTAGACTGAAATCGTTTATCTTTTAAACATAATTAATTGCTACTTTTTAGATGAAACACTTTTGGCCCTTCTATGTTTATGCCATTGAAGCTTATGTAAGTACATAAACATACATAAATTAGAACGAAAATGGTTTGTACTTACCCAATTTTTCGCCACACAAAACTTCGACCCAAAAATGAGCAAACACCAAGACGAATATAGGTCCGTATGGCATCGATGTCATCGCATGCTTTCGCATCGGGATGGTGTGGGCAAACATTTCGCAGTAAAAGGGAAGAAAAGGGGTCGTCTTAACGGATTTGTTTGTTTGGTTGTATTTGTTCTTTTTTCTCCTATTCTTCTTATTTATTCTTGTTAGGGCGTCGTAGAAGATTTAACCAAGAGCAAACTTCATTGGATGTTTTTTTTTTTTTCTTTGTTACACTGACTTAGAGTTTCATTGGCAGTAGACGATGTGTAACGAACGTATTGTTTATGTTTAATTTCTTAAATTTTGGTGCCGCAATTGCTTGTCTCGTTTGGAATCCGATGATTCAAAGGCTTTGAAATACTTTCTTTCTGTTCTGTTGTTGTGTCGTTTTCTGGGATTTTGGTAATGTTTTTGGTGATTTTATAGTTTCAGTTGTATTTTCCCAAAGTACGCTCGTTCGTAATTGTAGCACTAATACAGGCGCAATTCAAGACAATGGGTTTCGTCGTTGTCAGATAGTGGTGGGGTATTGTTTTTTGACCTTTTTTCTTTACGCCAGCTTAGAACACACTAGCCTTGAGTTTCTTTTTATTTTTATAGTCATTTTGCCCTCTTTAAGCTATTTTTTGTGATGCCTGAGGGTTTTTTTGGGGTTTCCTGTAATGTAGTAATATTTTGTCTTAAAATGTCTATTTTAAATGTCGTTTTAATTAAAATTAGAACAATGGCAAATGGAGAAATACTAAAAAGGCTCGCGATTAAAAATGAACTCAATTAACAAGGGAAGGCTACAAAAATCATCAATCTAAAGCCTGTTTGATGTGTATCATATTATTAGCCTGATTTCTTCGGAGTAATTTAAGTGCGAAATATTTCGTTTTTATTTTACGAAATATATTTTATAATTATAATGATAAACATGTATTAAAACTGTTAGATGTGACCTGAAAAAACCTTTAGTCGAGGCGAGCCAACCATGCGATTCGACTTAAATAGTGTTAAGTATATAAGCCAGACTAAGGGGTATGTTCTGGAACACACGGCGTGTTCTTTACAATTCACACATACACTTCATTTGTATTTTGTATTCGTTTTTAGTATTGTTTCTGTTATTTGTGGTCATTTCGTTATTCTGAAGATAATTACAGTATTATTTTTTAATATTTTATTATTCATAATAATTTGTTGATTGATTTAAGAGGAACATTTGATAACCCTATCTGACACGATCTTATTTCAAATCAGCTGTTTGTGTCAAGCGAGAGATTAATTCGGAAAAAATGAAACTCAAACATTAGTGTCTATTTAAAATTGGCGTTTCATCTTAATTTTGTGATTCTAAACAAATTATACGTAATAATATTTTTTTATTTAAAAAATAATATTCTTTTATATAGAAAAATATATAATATGAATACACCCGAATCTCACTATGAAAATGTAAGTGTTAAGAATTCACTTCAAATGGGTTTAAGTGTGTTACAGAACAGCTCGGTGTGTGTTCGATACATTTCTACCGTTGTAGTGAATGCCAGAACATGCTCGTAATATTCCGTTTATACCTTAAGTACAATGTTCGCCAAAAACATTAAAAATTCCGAAAATCGTAAACCAATGTCGGTATGGATAATTTGGACCCAGTAACCAATTACAGTTATTGTGCGCGTCTGTGCAAAATTTTCATGAATTCCCTCAATTGTTCAAAGTGATAAAAACAGACCGGCGAACATTTCACTTTATCTGAACGCAAACAGATAAAGTGAAATGATAACTTTCGAAGGGAACTAATATATATTGGAAGTTGGATGAAATTTAGCTGAAAAATAAATTTATAATATCATACGAACGGAGTATCCGTCTACAATTTTTACCAATATTATATCATATCCCTTGATAAGTTTTATCGAACCACTCCTTCTGGTACCTCAATCATAATGGGTCGACATTTAATATTCGTTTTTCTCATATTAAGCTAATTATATTAAAATTGCACAATCTTTGGAAGCTGCAAGTTTTTAACTAAAACTAAATTAATTTTGAACATTGGACCCATTGGTCTACCCCTTCTGGCACATTCCCCAAAGAATGTAAACATTTGGAAATTGTTTACATCTTATACGATATATATATATGGATTATCTTATTTGATTCAAACTTTACAAAACTTATTATTTTCATCCAAACAAAGATGGGATCTATCCGTCAACTCCTTCTGGTACTTCTACCACAAAGTCCGAATTTGAAAAGTATTTATGTAATAATAATAATTATGCTAATTGAAAATCCAAGCTTCTCGCACATATTCACATTTAGTACGAAAAACTACCTGATGACCTGAGATTTCATGGGCTAAGTCTAATCGAACCTCAATAAAAAAATATAAAACTAATCAAAATAATGAAAATAATATTTTTACTAATCCTACCTGCTGATCATAGATTTCTAAAAGTAGGACAAATGTATACTTCATATATCACAGAAAATAAACTTTGAGCTCCGTAAAATCAACTAATCCTGCCTTTAGCGTTCTACGTACTATACAAGAATGAATCTATTCATCCAAAATTAAAAAAAGAAATAAACAAGAGCAAATTCAAATTATATCGGAAATTGTTCTTATGTAAATTCATATTTGTCCAATGATTACATTTTCATTACTAAATGAAATTGATTGTACGGTTGACTAAAATTCAAAACTGTGTCATATCCCCAAATGTCGTTTAAATTTTAGTAGACGATCCGTACCAAAAATATTTCAAAATATGTACTCACACATACACATATATACACACTACTTTTTTACACATTTTATGTGCACACATAAATATATACGTATATATTTACATTAGAACATACCATGCTACCAAAAATAACTGAAATGGGGTTACTAGCAGATGTAGATAATTCCAAAACTTTAAACAAACCCAATTCATGGAGTTTCTTTGTGTGTGGCTAGTTGTGTTAAAACAAAAAACATTCATCGTTTTCTATGAATTTTAAGTTTGGGTTCTTTTGGAAACGATTTCAATGTTGCCCACCGGTTTTATTGCTAAGGGCACCCACAAGAAAATATTTTCTAATATCGCTTTGCTTTTTACGCAAATCCATTAGATAGCTCCACTTATGCTAATTTGCTTACAATGACAATACCACCATTAAAGAAGAAAAAACTTAACCTTATTTCAAAGTGATTTATTTGACCTCCAGCATGTAACGGCTGACCCTCTTCGCTCCAAGCGCCCCGTAGACGAGTCGGGTACAGATTTGAATATCCGATTATAAATCTATTTATGGTTTTTTGATATCTATAATTGTATATTGGTGTGCACCGAAACAAGCGAGCATGTGTTGAAATAAATAAAATAATTTTTGTCCGTCTGTTCTTATATTCATGGAAACGAAATCTCGGTCACCGCATACTCTTGCCAAAAATTATCAATATTGATACACTTTTAAGCCCTAGCCTCCACATGATGTAAGCCATTTTGAGGATTTTATATACGTTTTTCAACCGAATTGGCTGTAATTTGATATTTTGGGTTATCATTTGGTGGAAAATCTCCCTGGCAAATTTTATCACTACCGGTCTATTATTATGTGTAGCGCGAATACATCTCTTTCTATTTATTTTGGGAATGTTTTTAACCGGAATTTCCTCACAAACATTATCCATATTCGTTCACTATTAAGGGTGGCCCCATTATACCGATACCATCCATATTTATTTTATTTTGGGTTCTGATTAGTCGGCAAAATGTCAAAAATTAACCAGTAAGGAAAGTATTAAAGTCGGTCTGGTACCCTTCACCACTTTGGGTATATTCTACATATGTATCCCAACATGAAATTAAACCAACCCATACACATGCCTTTCTGCAACCTATGCTAAATTTCATTTCATTCGGGCAGATTTAGAGTCATTTGTGTAGAATGGGAGTAATCGATTTAAAGCGAACTTAAAGCACCCGTTCGAAATATATATGGAAGCGCTGTCTGCTTCTGCACCACATTCAACAAAACGCAATAACGTCATTCTAGTCTCAATTTGATAACTTGTGAAAATTTTCGTGTCAGTCGGACAAACATTAGGAGTTTGGTGCACAATTTATCTAAAATTGGACGAAAATGTATATGTATGTGGGAGGTATATCTAAATTTGAATCGAACTTTAGGTCTTCAGTCCACAATTTACATTAAATCGGACGAAAATATATGTGGGAGCTAAATCTGAACCGATATACACGAAACTTAACGCACATCATTCTAGACCTAGTTCATTGCGTTATGCCAAATTTCGTGCAAATCGAAAGAAATATAGGGACTTTGATACACCATTTACATAAAATCGGCAGCTTTATCTAAATCTGAACCGATTTTCTCGAAACTTAACATACATCATTTTAGTCTTAATTCAGTACGCTATGCCAAATGGTACAACATTTGCATAAAATCGGACGAAAATATATATGGAAGCTATATCTAAATATGAACCGATTTTTCACAATTTCACTAGGTTTCGTCGTTGGACGTCATTTTAGGTTGGTTTTTATACCCTCCACAAATTTTTGTAATACCATTACAGTACTGAATATCTAAAATTTTATGTTTATGAGCTGTATTTTTGTTTAATAATTGAATTCGTGGAAAATCAATTTAAATTAAAAACATTTAAATGCACATATAAGTTTGACTTCCGGATTTAATTACATTTTCCAATATATTTATTAGACTTCCATATAACGGTGGCGTAATATTAAATTAGCTTTTTATACCCTCCACGATTTAATATAGAACTTTGAAATTTGCACATTTCTACTACTCATAAGACATTTGGTATTGAAAATGTTACATTTTCGTTCACTTTTTATGGTAGCCCCCAATATTCAACAGAATTACTTCTAATTTAATAATAGGGATACTACTACTAATACTGCCTAATTGAGATGATCAATATTGGCCCAAGAATTCGAATACCCCCATATAACGAATATCCCCCATATACCAAAAATTCTGTATTTGGCTGTAATTTTATATTTGCCAAAGCCTCCAAATATCGCCTATATAATAGTACTCCACATTTTCGATGCTATGGGGGATTTTTAAATATAATCGGCTGTAATTTGGCATATATCCATTCCCATTGTAGTAGCTGTAATATATCATTCCAGGATGGTAAAACACATTTTTGCGGAAACAATTTTATTTAGCACGAAGATTTCGTATTGTAAAGACGTTGAGCGAATTGGGTTGACCTAACGCATAAATATTTCCCGTTTAATTAACGGTATGTCTGTAATTTTGAACATTATTTTTTTCAGAACATTGACATCTTACTACCACATAATGCTGAAACATTGTCCCCACCGATTTAGGGAATGTACAAAGTGCGAAGTGTTGTGTTTATAAGTTCAAAGACATTAACCAAAGATTAGGAGAAGATTTGATATTTCTCGTGACGTTGCAACATTTTAGGTACTATAAGGATCAACATGTCCCTATTATTATTATTTTCAAGAAAATAATCTAGGGCATAAATCTTAGAATCAGAACACTATTCCGACTGTCTTCTGATTTTCATCCTTGCATTTGTCCCAAAATTTACGTGGATTTTATAGAAAACCGTGTACATACAATGATCGCGTGTACATTCAATGATATACTTCTCAATTATTTTTTGTATTCTCACAAAAAAAATTTAAATACAATGTCAATCCAATTGAAATTGAAAATTTTCAATAATTGACAAATGAAGGCTTATAGGATTGGTCGCTACTAATTCTAGCCCAAAATATCTCAAAAAGCAACTACGACGTGGTGCAAATAGCTTGATACAAAGTTCGTGGAAGTGCAAATATGCTTCATAATATTTTTTTGCAAATTTTCCGCGGTTTTCAAGATTAAGATCAGATAAATTCGTTCAGCCTTTCTCGAGTTTTAGCGAGACTAATGAACAGCAATTCATTTTTATATACATACATATATACAATAGTTTTTTCAAGGCAATGACAATCCAATTGATTGTAGAAAATTAACATATTTTGAGAATTTTCCATAAATGACAATTACTTAAAGATATTATACGCTGCCAATTTTCGCCCAAAATATGTCCAAGAAGAACTACGAAGAGATGAAATCATAAAGGTTCGATATAAAATGTGTGGACATTCTAATATCTTTCAAAATATATTTTGCAACATTTTTGCGGATTTTTCTCAAAATGTTCTTTCATTAAAACCTTTCCACTTCAATTACAGACTACTAACAGAAAATTTAAGTCAAATCGTCCAGCCGTTTCTTTAAAATAATTTTTGCAACATTTTCGCGGATTTTTCTCAAAATGTTATTTCATTAAAATCTCTCCACTTCAATTACAGACAACTAACAAACATTTTAAGTCAAATCGGTCCAGCCATTTTTTTAAAATAATTTTTGCAAGATTTTCGCGGGTTTTTCTTAAAATTTTCTTTCATAAAAACCTTCCCACTGTAATTACCGACAACTGAAAGAAACTTTGAGTTAAATCGGTCCAGCCGTTCTCAATTGATGAGTTAGTATACATTTTTATGGCGTAAAGGTAGTAAGTTGTGCAAAGTTTGGTTCAAATCGTTCGTAATATAGACATATTGAAAATTTTGACCCTCTGTGGGAGAGGTACCACAAGGAATGTTCCAATGGGTCCCATCTTCAAACTTGATCTAGGCTTAGTAAAGGTAATAGGTTGTACAAAGTTTTGTTAAAATTGGATAGTCCGTTTGTATGTTATGATAAAATTAATTTAATTTTTTTACCATTTTGTTCGGTAAAAAAATTAAATTAATTTGGGGTATGTACCCCTTCTGGGGTACATACCCCAAATTAGATCAAATTTTAAGATGTGTCCCATCTTCTAATTTGATCTATGCTAGGTAAAGATAACATATTGTGCAAAGTTTGGTTCAAATCAGACATTTGATTTATAAATATTGAAAATGTTGACCCTCTGTGGGGGAGGTACCAAAAAACTGATTATCTGTTCACGATACCTTCCTCATTTTCATAAAAAAGGTCCAATGATTCCCCCAGTACACAATAACACGTTTGGGATGCATTTGCTTCTCGTGAATCACTCGAGGATTTCCTCACCCCAAATGCGACAATTCTGCCTATGCGAAGCCATCAAGGTGAAAAAGGGCCTCGAGCAATTTGCGTACTGTAGCCGCAAAACTTTTGGTAAAACTATTTCAAATGAGAATGTGCTGCTTATTCGTGTAGCTCTCCGTTCTTGTTGGGACAACATTTATATATAGACCGATTTTATAGAAACTTAGCACCCGTGATTCTAGGCTCAATGCAATACGCTATTCTAATCTTCCCACCAAACGGACAAAAATTTGGTATACCATTTATATAAAATTTGCGAAAAATATTTATGGGAACTATATCTAAATCTAAACCTATTTCAACAAAACTTCTCATACGTTAATCTGTACTTAATTCAGTACGTTGTGTAAAATTTTTTCTCAACCGGACAAACTTTAAGTTTTTGTTGACAACGACTACTGTTTAACGAATTGGGAATATAACGAATGAACAAAATAGTCGACTTTTTACACTGACTACCGCAGAGAACGAACGTTTTCCAAAATTTTATATTGTTAATCGTTTAAAAATATGTAAACATACTATTGTTGTTGTAATTATTTTTATTATTATGTTTTTTATTAGAAATACATTGAAATGTGAATAACAACTTAAAAAACTTCGATATAACGATTTTTTCACTATAACAAATGGGCCTGACAATATATCATTCATTATACCGGCCGTTGACTGTATATCTGAACCGATTTTAATAAATTTGGTCTAAATCGGGCTAACTCTGATTTTTTGTTGCACCATACCATTAGACTAAATTATATATGGAAGCTATATCTTAATCTGAACCGATTTTATCCAATTTCGCCCTTTGGTTGAATAAATTTTATCTTATTTGGTTGAATAAATTTTATCTTATTTGGATTATAAATGCGACCTGTACTTTGTTTTCAATTTTATATCTGCAATTTTTGACTGCACGTTTCTAAAGTAAAATGCAGATCTTCGTCAAGACCCTCACCGGTAAGACCATCACTTTGGAGGTCGAACCTTCTGATACCATTGAAAATGGCAAAGCCAAAAATACAACTGCGATAAGATGATCTGCCGTAAGTGCTATGCAAGAAGAAGTGTGGTCACACCAACAACTTTCGTCCGAAGTTGAAAGTAATTGAATAACCTCGCTTTCTTTTGAATGTTACAAACATATGCGTAAAGACATAATAACCAGTATCACAGTGTGGTGGTGGAAATAAAAAAGTCTGTGGTAACCTAAAATCAGGCGGGAGTTCAGTGGGTAAAATAGTTCTCTATAGGAAATGCTAAATATAGCCCCAAGTTTTTGCATAGTCCCATTTTAAGATTCAGGTATTTTTTGAGTGTAGCCAATTTCACGTTTTACCCACATTTCTATTTGAATTCCATTCCATTTGTCATACAGAAGAGGACATCTCTCGAGTTTTATTTTGTAATATTCCCAATATAGTTATCAGCTTTAGATATATTTAATCACATTTTCTATATTTATATACAAATGTAGAATAACTTCAAATCATGAGAATAAAAATCCAATGCTTGCTTTTGTATATATTCTTTCTTTCCAAAATAAGGCCTGCTAATGCCAGCATATTACATGGTGGATGCTCATCAAAATCTGAAATCTCATCCATCCGAGCCAAATCCCCAAATAATATTTTTCTTCGGGGATTGTGTGACGAAAACGAGCACCGCACATGTGTACATAAACAAGTTAAAGATAGAACGTTATACTGATTGTCAATATATCGTAAAATGTATTGTTCTAAAAAATTTAATTTGAACTATTATTTTTTTATTATTATCACTATTTTCGACAAAGTATTGCTTTGTAGTTTACAATTCATAAATATTATTGAATCAATTCTTTTTGGCTTATTAGATCTACTTGGTTTAAAACGTCACATAAAATAAAGTATTGTACACACAAATAAAATTCCGCTCCTTTTATAGTATTCTCCACTTGGCCAAATTCTTATATTTTGATAAACACAATTGTAGTAATCTTTATTTAATATATTTTTTAATTAATTAGGATCCATTTTTATACACATGTGTTGATATATACACATGTGTTGATTAATTAGTTTTTATTTATTTTTTTACTTTTTATTTGTTTATTTTTTATTTATTTATTTATTTTTTTTTTTTTGTTAGTAATTGGAATGTATTCCGTTGCATGTTTACTTTACAATTCCACATTTTTCTAATTTTTCCGTTTCTTGTAACAAATATACAACAAATAATATATTTCGTCGTATAATTTTGTTCTTATTGTTGCTTTTCATTTGATATGACATATGGGGATGCATATAATTTATTTTCGTTATTATTTTTTTTCTCTTCTTCACCACTTTATTAGATAAATTGACTATTATTTGCCATTGTATTTAAGATAAGTGACATTTATATTTGTTAAGCTTCTTAATCATTATTGCTTTATCACAGGTCTGTACACTTGCACAATAAACACTTGACCCAGACAAATTTATACATTCCAACACTGCCACACATCACATAAAAAGGGAATTTAATAGCCCGCATTCTTGGAATAACAGGAGGGCGTTTTCAAGCTTCTCTTTTTGGATGAATGCTCACATGGACGTACGACTTAAGACATTGACATGGAATGCTCTATTTTTTAATTACACATAATCCTTTTTGAGTGGCCATGGATATTGGTTTTCGAAAAAATGCGCAACGGTAACGGATGTAATACATGCAGACCCGATCACATAGTTTTAGAGAAATACTCGTGTTTTAATTTAATTCCATTTTTGTATTAGATTAAATTTTTTCTCAATTTTTTTTTAATTGTCAAAAAATCAAAACTAACAACAACAATCAGCACGAACAACAATTGTTGCTGTACCATCGATAATCACCAGCAAGCAACACTACTATATTCCGTGTCAACTATGAACTCGCTCAAACTTGTATGTCGGATAAATTTAGCGTGGGTGTGCGTCTAAAGGGTGGTTCGACGTAATGACATCCCAAATGATAATAATTTATTTAAAGGACATAGCCGCAACACATATGACCGTGTGTGTCTTTTTTAAGTCGGGAATACGTAAAAAGAATTGACACACTTACTAATTTACGAACGATATGAATGTCATAAATAACTTGCTCAAAGGAAACGGACGTTACCTACTGCTGCACCGACCGACAATGAACTGACATCGACAGAGATTTCAAAAGGATACGCACTCATATTTGTTAATACTCCAATCTATCCCAACAGTTCGTGTTCACAAGGATGCTGTATTGAAAAGAGAATTTGATTGTAAGAGAAAAAAGCTTTCCCAGCATCCCTGTTGCTTAGCTCTTCACACTCACAGTGCGAGAAGAGCACAACCGTATAACACACCACTGAGAAAGAAAATTGACTCTCACACATATTGAAAGCAATGCCACTACTTGTTTTAAATTTTAGCCGCCAAGAAATGTTACTTTCCTTACATCCATCCATTCAATGTAATTTACCATAAATGCACCCAAGTGAGTCCTTTTTCGGCAAGTCACTCGTAAATGCTTTCGTCCCTGTAACTCTATTTTCTTTAAAACGACAACTGGCTCATTCATTTTTATTTAATTTGTTTGCATTCGGACATAAAAACATCCGGGGAGTATTATAAACCCCCCAAATATTTACACATTAACACCCCCGCCACCCATCGTACCATGGTTCCGTTCTATACTGCTTGGTTGGAAGAGCAAACGTTGACCACATAATTTATTTAAATATCCGAATTTAAACAGTTTACGCGTCACAAATCGACCAAACTGTAGCCATGCGTCTGTAAATAATTTCAAATAACTAGAGGGCAAGGAACTAAAAAAACTACAGTTGGTCGGTCAATGATGTAAACAAATTACGATTGTGTGTGTGTTTCCAGCACGCAAATTGTGTCATTGAAACCAAACAAAGGTACGTGCTAAATTTTATTTTCTCCTCCAAAGTTGATATAATAATACTAAATTTCTTATAGAGTTTAAATATAGTGAATATAAATAAAAATACAAAAACAAACATTTAATAATGTCGACGACTTTTATATCGGGTCAATTTTTAGTAGAACGATTTAATAAACAAGGCATTAAAATACCGGATAATCGTGTGGAAGTGTGTATATTTTTATTTTAATTAAATATATATCTACCTAACAATTAATTTCAATTAAAACTACTTCCAGGAAGTACTGAAGTATTTTTATTTAATTTCATTCAATTTGCCTAAAAATTACATAGATCTATACCTGTTTTAATACGGTCCATCAAGAACCATGGACACAGTGACATACGTTATTTTTGGGATAAATTGGGTACAGCTCTCTTTTGGCTGATGTTTTTATAGTTCATCAAAAAGCGTTTGTGGTTCTTTATTGGAGATATAAAAATCCACAAAAACGGAATTGAATTTACAAAAAAATTGGCGAAAATATAACCACACATAATAAAAGCGTCATCGGATGTAAATGCGGGTACGTAACTATTTCTTCGAAACAGTAAATGAAAAATTAGCAACGATAGTCAAAACTAGTAAAAAAGGGTGTCAATCGATTTTGCCGACAGATTATACCCTCAGCCCATAGTTTGCGTAGGTCTACTAAATAACACATTTTATCAATGAGTTGACTATCTGCGAGGATGTACCAGAATACGTTGGTTTAGGGTGTACTACTGTCATGTCGAGAATTCAGTGTTTACTGTTTGTTCGTTCTGCTAATGAGCTTGTTGAAGCTATTCAGACCCATTCCACTTTCTTAACCATTATGTTCTGCAGATCCTTAGCACACAGTAATTTGTAACTTTAAAATAACAGATTTACTGCATGTTTTATCCTCGCATATCAGGTTATTTAATGTTGACCCTTTGTGGGGAAGGTACTAGAACGACTGGATTAACGAATCCCATTTTCGAAGTTAATATGGGTTTTGTAAAAAAAATACTATTTGCAATGTTTGAATCAAATCAGACATTCCAATAACTGAATATTGAATTAACATATTTTCAAAATTTTGAAAGAAATATTACGATGTGAATTTTTTCAAAAAAATAAAAATATCGAAAGATATCAAACACATGGGCATGACTAAATTTCCGTCAAAATATACCCAACTTCGTATGCTGGCTGTTACTTGTGGTAATATACTGAATATAAATATATATTTTTAATGCATTCTCCTTAAAAAACAGTATGGAAAGTTCAAAAGTCGGACGGGGCCGACTAGATGTTAATATCTACAATATTCTGTAGATAGAACAGACATAGAATCTTTGGAGGACCATTGAGATGGAATCGTGCGGAATTAAATATGCTATCTAGATAGACAACCAATTAAAAAACCCATACACATACAATTCTGTAATCAATGAAATATTGTATGTCAAACGGGCAGACTTGGATTCTTTGGTGTACCATTCGTATGAAATCGAGTAAAATTATGTATGGGAGCTATATATAAAAACATGGACCTAATTGAGCAATCGTTGCATACACCATTTGTTTTTGTTATCGCTCTATATTCAGTTCAATACCCTCTGCCAAATTTCGTGTAAATCGAACAAACAGGCCCTTCGAGGCACCACTTATATAAAATGAAACGAAAAAATATATAAGACCTATATTAGAATCTAAACCGATTTTAACAAATCTTAACACACTTTTTTTCTTCAATTGCATTCGCTATGCAAAATTTTGTCCCAATCGGACAAATATTGGGAGTTTGGTGTATGAAGCAAAAAGAAAAAATCCGACGAAACTATATATAGGGGAGCTATATCCAAATCTGAACCGATTTTAACAAAACTTCGATGACGTCAGTCTGGACCTAATTCAGTACCCTGCGCAAAATTTTGTCCCACTCGGACAAATATTGGCAGTTTGGTGTATCATTCACAAAAAATCGGACGAAACTATATATGGGAACTACATCTAAATCTAAACCGATTTTAACAAAACTTCGAAGACATCAGTCTGGACCTAATTTAGTACCCTGTGCAAAATTTTGTCCCAATCGGACAAATATTGGGAGTTTGGTGTATCATTCACAAAAAATCGGACGAAACTATATATAGGGGAGCTATATCTAAATCTGAACCGATTCTAACAAAACTTCGCATACATCAGTCTGGACCTAATTTAGTACCCTCTGCAAAATTTTGTCCCAATCGAACAAATATTGGGAGTTTGGTGCATCATTTACATAAAATCGGACGAAACTTGAGCCAAATAAGTGAACAGTGCCAAATTTCATTTTGAAAATGTTCACAAAAATACATGGACGGACGGATGGACAGACGGACATGCGTAAATCGACTCAGAAAGTGATTCTATATATATATATATATATTCTCAAAAGGAACCATGGATCTATCTCGATTCCTTTTGCCTGTTACAAACATATGCACAAAGACACAATACCCTGTACCACAGTGTGGTGAAGGAAATAAAAACTATTTATTTTGCAATTGCAGATAATTTAAGGAAATAAGCTGTTCGATTGTGTACACTGTTTATTTCTTAGCTATGCAATGATCTTTGATATATAATTACAGAACTTTCCACGGATAAGCAAATACAATTTTTAGCATAATCTGAGTTACGACGAAATTCTAACGCGGTAAATGGTGATTGACTTTTAAAAGTTATTTCGTCATTAGTTGATGTAAAACTTCTGAGCCTAAACAACAAGCTAGTCAACTTTCGTATTTTTCCACTACTTGTTGTTGCTGATAAAGTTTAACTATGGACAAACGTGTTGTATACAAAATCATTTGGTCGTGGCATTCATAATATGTAACTAACCACATTTTCCCTTACCAGAACAGAAGAAATATTAATAGCCCGTATTTGTGGCCAAACAACAATTATAACAGTAATAATATTTTGTTTTAGGGAAACTCGAATAAAGTTGAACGTCGGCCGTCAATTTAAGCTTCAGTCTTAACAAATGATTTCATTTAGCAAAACATAGATTTTTTCAAGTATTTCTATGGCGCTTTCTCATAATTGGATAAAGTCATGGCTCATTAGATGTCTTAGCACACAGATCCTACCCTTATAACTGAAGGCAAAAAGTTAAATGGGTACATGAAATATCTTTATTATTTGACAGTTTGGCTCAATTTGATATTAAGATTACAATAAATTACTTTGAGGAAAAGCCATTGAGACGAAAGGACATAGCACAGTCAACTAACACGTATACACACACACACGCGCAAATACAACAGCATCCCCAAGATTTGAATATTTTAAGTAATGACAAATTAATTCCTTGTTATGTTCCCTCAAATGAAGGGTCGTTTATACGAAAATCAGGTATTTACACACAAGCGGAGTAGACCCTTTTAGATGACAAAGCCAGTATTCCGTTCAAATTGAATTTTTCAAGCATAAGCCTTTCAGGTTGACCTAAAAGTGGACAATTGAAAGGTGAATTTAACATATTTAAATATGCTTTTATAAGCTTACAAATTATGCATGCAAATTGAGGGAAGTGATGGCCGTTTACAACAACAATATGGTCATTATATCTACGCATATCCCATAATAACGAAACTAACTATATACGTTGAATATATATTAATGAAATTAATGTTGAGATATGATTATGGTTTGGTGTTTGTTTTTCCACAATTATGTGTATTTCTAATTGCTTCGCACAAACGGAGCATAACTTAAAGGTGGTATTTCTTATTGAAAGTTCGACCTGTGGAGAGAATTCATGATGTATCATGCCATTATATTCGGAGATAAGTCAAAAATGCCTTCTCGGCCTTCCTAACACCAGTTATTGTCCTTGCGAAATACATGATTGAATTGTCCTTGCGAAATACATTAAAATATGACCACTATTCGAAAAAAGAATAGTGAAACAGACAAAAAAGAAACCCGCCGAGCTTTTTATATCCCCAGCACGTGATGCGCATCCAAAATTCCTTAAATCGGCCTGGACCTTTTTATGTGGACCATGCTCCATGCATTATATCCACTTCAATGAGAAAATTCAGGTTAAAATTTATAAACACTGAAATGTCCCGGAATGCCAAATTTCAGTTATTACAATGGAATATGCGGATAAAACTTTCAAATTTTTAACAGTGGGATACCATGAGAATTTGAAAAACGTGCCAATAACTTTCAAAATACCTAATAATGGGGAGTACCGCTCCATGCAGGCTATGCGACAAGATCAGTCAATATTGATAAGTATTGGTAGATATATATGTGCATCATACAGTGGCTGACCTATGACACGGACCAATATTGACCATTTTCACCAGGAAGATTTTCTACCCAATGATAATCCAAAATGCAGAATTGATAACGTTGAAAAACGTAACCACGAATTATGTTGAAAAGCGTCAAAATACCTAATATTGGGGATACCCTTAAATGGGGTCTACCCTAAAAAGTGGGCTAGAGCCCATAAAAGTGGACCGATATATCCCATTTCAAAACTATAGTTAAAATTTTGCGAGCCGGCAGACAGACGGGCATACCTAAATCGACATAGAATTCTATTATGATGAAGAATATATATACTAGCTTCCACACCAGGTGTAGTAGCCATTCCGTTTGCAACAGCTCGAAATTTTCACCGGAGGCCGGAATGACATGTTACACCTTTTGGTGGAGGTTTAAAATCGGATAATCACACATACGTAACTCACAAAATGGTGAAAATATTTTCACAACTCGTATCATTTACATGAATTCACATAAAATTGTTATGTGACGCTATGCATCACCTTATAGAAACTTATATTAAAAAAGAAAATACTCAACAGCATATTGACGATAATATAGCTGGAACACCCAAGCATATATGTAAAGATGAAAAATATACATTAAAAAGCAAAAACTTTCATTTAAAGCGGCAAACATTCTTAAATTATTAGTGGTTCCATAAATCTTGACTAAGAAGCACGAAACATCTCACCCCAAATTGTATGTGTCACCCCCCAAATTCTAGTTGAAGAATTAATTGTGTACTATTTAAGTTGTAATGCCCATGAAAAACTATGAAGAAACAGAAATGATATCAATAAAAGCTGTTCTTTTGTTTTTTCTACAACCTTTAATATGCATGTGTACTTCTAAATATAGTACGTGGGCTTTTCTCCAGAATATGTTTCGGCCAGTCGGAAACTCTTTACACGCAATCGTGGACATGACCCTTCTCACTCTGATATGCCACAATAATGTGGTATTAATAAGTAATTCCATTGTATTTTATGCCGTATATATGTCTGTGGCACATAAAAAACACATACACACATCAACTCGTACGAAAAATGTCCATTTGTATGGAGTGCGAGAAGATATCAATGTCAACATTGAATGACAGTTATTGCCAAAAGGAAGCAAAATTGCGTGTTTAGACTTTCGCCCATTTAATTATGTGCTGCCCTTTGTGTTCGGAATGACTTTACATAACAAGTTTATCTATGTTAATTATTTATTTTTGTATGTGTGGTGTTTTATTAAAGGTTAATAGGAAATAAATATATATTAATAAAGAAAGTGGGATATTGGGAAGTTTGAATTAGAGTTTCTTTAGTTCTTTGTCCGAAGTCGAACAAATGAAACGCATAATGTTTATACCCGACACCACACTGTGGTACAGCGTAAATCGGTAATTAAGTTAGCCTTTCATCTACTTTTGAGGACATGTATGGAATCACTTTCTGAGTAAAATTTTTGCAAGTTCGGCAGTCCATGTATTATTATCAAGAAGGTACAGGTTTATAATCCAAATGAGATCAAATTTGACACCAGAACGAACCCTATTTAAATGGATAAATATCGGTAAATTTAAATATAGTTACCATATATAATTTCGTTCGATATTATTTAAATGGTTCTCATATTGAAACGAAATTTTACACAATGCACCAAAGTGATTATAAACTAACGTAAGTCAAGCTTCCACGAAATAGGTACAGATTCAAATATAGCTCACATATGTAATTCAGATCTACCCCAATATATTGTGTGTAATGTTAAAAATACGCTTTAAGTCTTCTAGACAAACCACTTCTGTTTGCGATGAGATCACAAGTATTGACAAAGTTCTATAGTCGTTGGAAATGCGGTATGCAAATGTAAGTAATACAAATTGGAAGCATAATTATTCACACCTAAATTCATACATCCTTATAAGACATGATACCCTCTACATAATGAGTCGAAGAGCTTAACTGTAAACCAAAACACACCAATTATATTGATGCAGTACCTCTTTGGGCGTTAATAGCGGCAAGTACCACTGGCTTGTGATCTTGAAAGAAAGAGTCCTAAACTACGAAAAACTTACTTAGACTTACACTGGTCAATATACCCCTTTATCCATGATTATTTAGTTTCGATTGGTATATTTTTTTCAATAAAATTATTTATTGTTTTACTAAGTTAAAAATTCCGGGGAGTCCAACTCAAAAATATTGTTGAAAATCCCATTGCATCAAGTTTATTGATTAAGAGTTTATGGGATACAGTATCGAAAGCTTTGTTAAAGTCTGTATATACGTGACTAACAAATTCCATGAGATTAGTGGTTGTTGATTTACCTTTACAAAATCCATGCTGATAAGGAGAAATTATAGATTTTGTGAAATGCGTCAGTATACGAGATACTAAAAGTTCAAAATGCATAGGTATTTCACTTAGTTTAGCTATACATCTATAATTATCAATCAAACATCTATTCCCTGATTTATGAAGAGGAATACTAAAGCTTGATCGCCAAATCCTATACTTGATTTGTACCAAGTTTGGACGAACTAATTATAAATATGACATTCAGATTACTGGAAAAATAGTTGAAACATTATCGAGAATTATAAAATTTTAATGTAAAGATTTTAAAGAAATCATAAAATTTTATGAAAAATATCTGAAAGTGGATGTGTTGATCACTATGTGGAAAGCGAAAGATCCGCGACCATCTTATCCACTTGATACAATTGTAGTATGTGCCGAAAATCTATTTTCAAATATTAATATATTTTTACAAATAACGATGCCGGTAACCGCAGCATCAGCTGTAACATCGAGTAAAAAAGTATCTGAAAAATCAAATATAAAGCCCACGTTCTTATGTCTATGCATAGATCTGATGTAAATACTGATCGCATAACTAAAAAATCCTAATATGCAAAACATTTAATATATACGCAATACATTAAGAGAAAAGAAGCTATTTATTTTTGTGACCATAATGAATATAAAATACAGTCTTTAGTTTCAATACATTTTCACGATAAGTAATGCCTTTCCATGTATTTTATAATAAACATATTTAACATGCGTGCAACTGATCTAAATTAAAATATAACATTGTTTTTTAACTTAATCATGTACTCATATTATGTTTAAGGACGCTAAACTTTAACTGTTTTATACCCTTCACCACACTGTGGTACAGGGTATTATGTCTTTGTGCATATGTTTGTAACAGGCAAAAGGAAACGAGATATACACATGGTTCCTTTTGAGAATATGCATAGAATCACTTTCTGAGTCGATTTATGCATGTCCGTCCGTCTGTCTGTCCATGTTAAATTTTAAACAAAGTACAGGTCGCATTTATGATCCGAATTGGATGAAATTTGGCATAGGTCACTTATTCGGCCCAAGGACGAACCCTATTGAAATTGGGAAAATCGGTTCAGATTTAGATATAGCTCCCATACATATATTTAACCGATTTAATATAAACGGTCCATATATATTTTTCGATTTGCACGAAATTTGGTACTGCCTAATCATTTAGGTCTAGAATGATGTCTGCCAAGTTTCGTGAAAATCGGTCCAGATTTAGATATAGCTCCCATATATAGATTCGTCCGATTTCATGTAAATGGTGCCCCAAAGTCCCTATATATCTTTCGATTTGCACGAAATTTGGCATAACGTACTGAATTGAGCCTGGAATGATGTTTTCCAAGTTTCATGTAAATGGTGCACCAAAGTCGCTATATATCATTCGATTTGCACGAAATTTGGCATAACGTACTGAATTGAGCCTAGAGAGATGTCTGCCTTGTTTCGTGAAAATCGGTCCATATTTAGATATAGCTCCCTTTTATTATAGATTGATTTTAAGTAATTGACGCACCAAGGAACCAATAGGCTGATAGGAACAAAACGTTCTGAAATTAGTATAACCTAACCTGGATATAGCTTCCATATATATTTTCGCCCGATTTGAAGTAAATTGGGCATCAAACTCCTCATGTTAGTCAGATTGACATCAAGTTTTGCACAACTTACAAATTTGAGCATAGAATTACGTAGTTGCGTTTTGTAGAAATACAGACATAGCCCAACGGATGACCTATTTATATTTGTTTGTAGTCGATGTACATACTTTATGGATAGATCTATGTAGATTTACATTTAGATAAATATCACATATTTTATTTCAACCAATTTCATGTTAATAGTCCTGTTTAATATACCCATAATGGTGAAGGGTATTATATAGTCGGCCCCGTCCGACTTTACTGGTTTCATTTCGGTCCATCGGGGACCTCCCCCCGAGCAAACCTTGGTCCGAAAATCGGACGAAATACATTATATACAATTTGAACCGATTTCAAAAAAAAATCACGTAAGCCTTTTTGTTCTTACTTCAGGACCCTTTGCAAAATTTTGTCTCAAACCGACAAACATTGGAAGCTTGGTGATCCATATACATAAAATATGACGAAAATATATATGGAAGCTATATCTAAATCTGAACCGATTAAAAAAAACTTCACATACATCATTTTGTATTTAATTTCCTACTCTGTGCAATTTTTTCTCAATCGGACTCACCTTGTAGGTTTGGTGCACCATTTACTATATTTATAATATCTTCATCAGAACACATTTTCTCAAATTTCAATAATCTCGTCCTTGGGCCAAATTAGCGATATGTGCAAATTTCATCCAATTCGGGTAATAAATGCGACCTATACATGGACGAACGGACTTGCATAAATCGACTCAGGAAGTATATATATTCTCATCTCGATTCCTTTTAAATGTTACAAACATATGTACAAAGACATAATACCCTATATCACAGAGTGATGGAGGGCATACAAAACACACACAAATACAAACAAACATAACCACACAAGAAAGGTGCCGCCTCACAAACCAATTACTTCATATTTGACTTTGCGGAATGTGGCATCGAACATTTTTGGCTTGCAAAAAGTGACATTCATTTTTAAAGTTTATAGAGGTATGTTACTTTCAGGGCATGTCTCGATATACAGTGTAAATCTCATTAAGATCTGTTCAGCGGTTTTGCCGTCTATCGGCCCTTCGCTGCCCCTGATGAAGTTATCAAGCATATACCAATGATCAATTAATAAGCAACGTACATACAGCTGCAATATATACTAATTTTAATTTCAAAATTAGGAAAACTTTTATATGCTCGCATTAACACTACATATTGGCAATTTTTGTTTTTTTTTTTTTTAAACTAAAACACACCGTTAATAATTTTTATCAATTTTTCACAATTGTTATGTCCATGAAAACTGATAATGACACGTAATTACCAAAATTACTATTTTGCACATCTTATTATCGAGCACACCCATCTGTTACTTCCCCACAAAATTGTATTTATTATAATCCATATATTTTTGTAAACCAAGTAACATTTTTTATATAAATAAATTTTCACAAACTGACAAAATAGAAAATTGTAATGTCAATAATTTTTTTTTAATTTTATTTTATTTTTATTTCCATATTTCAAATTATATCGTAATTGTTCCAAAATTTATTATCATCGGATGAAGCGTATTTACTTAGCGATCTGTGCAAATTTCATCCAATTCGGGTAATAAATGCGACCTATACATGGACGAACGGACATGCATAAATCGACTCAGGAAGTGATTCTATGTATATTCTCATCTCGATTCCTTTTAAATGTTACAAACATATGTACAAAGACATAATACCCTATATCACAGAGTGATGGAGGGCATACAAAACACACACAAATACAAACAAACATAACCACACAAGAAAGGTGCCGCCTCACAAACCAATTACTTCATATTTGACTTTGCGGAATGTGGCATCGAACATTTTTGGCTTGCAAAAAGTGACATTCATTTTTAAAGTTTATAGAGGTATGTTACTTTCAGGGCATGTCTCGATATACAGTGTAAATCTCATTAAGATCTGTTCAGCGGTTTTGGCGTCTATCGGCCCTTCGCTGCCCCTGATAAAGTTATCAAGCATATACCAATGATCAATTAATAAGCAACGTACATACAGCTGCAATATATACTAATTTTAATTTCAAAATTAGGAAAACTCTGGACTTTTATATGCTCGCATTAACACTACATATTGACATTTTTTTTTTTTTTTTTTTTGAAACTAAAACACACCGTTAATAATTTTTATCAATTTTACACAATTGTTATGTCCATGAAAACAGATAATGACACGTAATAACCAAAATTACTATTTTGCACATCTTATTATCGAGCACACCCATCTGTTACTTCCCCACAAAATGGTATTTATTATAATCCATATATTTTTGTAATCCAAGTAACATTTTTTATATAAATATATTTTCTCAAACTGACAAAATAGAAAATTATAATGTCAATAATTTTTTTTTTCAATTTTATTTTATTTTTATTTCCATATTTCAAATTATATCGTAATTGTTCCAAAATTTATTCTCATCGGATGAAGCGTATTTACTTAGCGATCTGTGCAAATTTCATCCAATTCGGGAAATAAATGCGACCTATACATGGACGAACGGACATGCATAAACCGACTCAGGAAGTGATTCTACGTATATTCTCATCTCGATTCCTTTTAAATGTTACAAACATACAGTGAGTGTAAAAAGTATTTTGCCTCAATAAAAATTTAAAAAAAATTCCAATACATACGCCTGAAGCCAGCAAACTAAAGATGTAAAATGACTTATGTATGATGGAGTACATTTGTGGACATATTTAGATCGTATTTCTGCAAGAATCACAGCGAAAGACCTATTGGTCTCGAAGATATCGGCCGAAATATATAATAACCCAAAAATGTTTATCACAAAAAAGTATTTTGCTTTTTATTGTTATTTTAGAAAAAAATTGTTACAAAGACCACGTTTGGTATTTTTATAGTTACAATTGCGGTTAACCACATACTATAAGCGATTTGACGACGATTGCAATACATCACGGCATTTTTTCGTGGGTATTTTCTCACATTTACATTCAATACATTCTCCATCAGTATTTAATTTAATATTTGGTATTTTCTCGTCCTAATCTTAAGATGAGAGTATTAAACATAGTCATTGCGGCTTCAAAACATCCCAAATATGTTTAGAATAATAAAGAAGAGGTTTTGCAAAATATAACGCGAGGACAGAACCTTAAAAACTATAAAAACCAAAATCCGACAAACAAATTATTTAAAAAAAAAATCGCGAAACCCAATTTTTTTGACTTCGAAATTTGTATGGTCCATTAATATTGATCTAGGAACCAATATATGCAATGTAAATACCAATAAGGGGGTCAGATTCAAAGATATGAACAGTTCTAAAGCAATAGTAATAAAAACAAATACATGAAGTTGGGAGAAAACATCATTATTCGTCAAATCCTATTGTCTTTTGAAAAACTGTGGTTGCTGGTGGCGAATACGGACTCTATATTTTATCTCCGATTAACACCATCTGTTGCGAATAAAATGCAGTAGGGAATAAACGGGTCGATGTATTTATTTTCGAAATAAGATGTATTTCTATTACCAGAAAATCGTCCATATATTTGAATCTGACCTTTTTATTGCTATTTTCATCGTATATTTTGGTCCCTAGATCAGTAAAAATAAACCATAAAGTTTTCGAAGTTAGAAAAATGGGATTTCGCGATATTTTTTTAAATAACTTGTTTGTCGGCTTTTGGTTTTAATAGTTTTTAAGATCCTGTCCTCGCGATATATTTTGTAAAACCTCCTTTTTATTATTCTTAACATATTTCGGATGTTTTGAAGCTACGACGACTATATTTAATACTCTGATTTTGAGATTAGGACGAGAAATTACCTAATATTGAATGAAATATTGCTGGAGAATGTATTGAACGTAAATGTGAGAAAATAATCGCGAAAAAATGCCGTGGTTTATTGGGATCGTTGCCAAATCACTTATAGTATGTCGTTACCCGCAATGGTAACTATAAAAAGACCAAACGTGTTCTATGTAACAATTTTTTCTAAAATAATAATAAAAAGCAAAATACTTTTTTGTGATAAACATTTTTGGATTGTTATATATTTCGGCCGATGTCTTCGAGACCAATAGGTCTTTCGCTGTGATTCTTGCAGAAATACGATCTAAATATGTCCACAAACGTACTCCATTATACATAATTCATTTTACATCTTTAGTTTGCTGGCTTTAGGCGTATAAATTGGAATTTTTTCAATTTTTTATTGAGGCAAAATACTTATTACACTCACTGTATGTACAAAGACATAATACCCTATATCACAGAGTGATGGAGGGTATACAAAAGTCACACAAATACAAACAAACATAACCACACAAGAAAGGTGCCGCCTCACAAACCAATTACTTCATATTTGACTTTGCGGAATGTGGCATCGAACATTTTTGGCTTGCAAAAAGTGACATTCATGAAAATATTGTTAGGTGTTATAGCATAATGAGTGGTTACTCAAAGAATTTTGGCCAAAGAAGAATAAGACAAAGTGATTAAGGAATTTATTAGAATTTCTGTGGTGCCCTGCAATCATTTACAAAATCATATTGATACCCTGTATGTTATCGCATATGTAATAGTTCAAACGTGTTAAAGGCCCAAGTCCTCATTCTTAATGGAATAAATAAACATTCAATAAAAATATGTATATTTTGGTACTAATACACGTTAAGTGTTCTGTGTTTTTTAACATTTCAGTTCAATATCTTATAAACAGAGCTCCGACTATAGCGACCAATTTCGCAGGTCCCTTGACCGCCGTTATTAGCGATTTCGACAGTACTTCAAGTAAACAGTTGTAAACTACCTTCCTTATTCTACCATCATTAATCAATTTGGAAATGGCGTATGCTTTACTGAAATTCAAAAAATTTTATTGTACAAAAAATTTACATTCCATTAATTGTACGTTATATTTTCCTTATTTAATAAAAATTTAAAGAATAGGTTAAATAAGCATAACAACCTATTGCATATGTTTACATATCCGATATTATGATATATATATATAATACTAGCGGGACCCGTGGCGCTTCGCTGCCCCTGCTGAAATTATCAAATTAAAATTTAGATATGATCAATTGATAATTTAATTTTAAAATTAGGTAAACCCTAGTATTTGTATATGCTCGCATTAACACTACAAAAAAGTGTGAAATGTCCATGTTGTAGTAGTTGTATAGTAATTATTAAATAATTCACTGTTTTCTGTAATGGTTGTAATTTTTGCTTTCTTGAAACAGATACTTTTTATCAATTTTACACGATCGATCACCTCCATCTGTTACCTCCTCCACAAAATGACATTTAAAAAAAAATAGTGTTGTATCTGAATTTTTCCTATCCCAGTCTCTGGCTGTATCTGAATTTATCCTATCCCAGTCTCTTTTTCCAGATGATAAAACGATTTATAATAAAAAATCCACACTACTCACTTCAAATCATTTCAGCATTTTTAGAGTCTACAAACAAAATATTTTCAAATTTCAATATGCTGATTTAAAAATGCAGTAAAAAGTGTATACCCGTTGATCGTACTGTGCTCATTTTTGTATGGATGGTGTGTATTCACACCTTCGTCATTCAGGCAAATTAAAAAAAACGGTATATTAAAATAAACGCATATTGCATGTTCAGAAATTTTGAGGTATGTTTACTGTTTATGCTATAACTCCGTATCCACGCGGAATTTTTAAAGTTTATAGAGCATATGTTACTTTCAGGGTATGTCTCGATATACAGTGTAAATCTCATTAAGATCTGTTCAGCGGTTTTGGCGTCTATCGGCCCTTTGCTGCCCCTGATAAAGTTATCAAGCATATACCAATGATCAATTAATAAGCAACGTACAATATATACTAATTTTAATTTCAAAATTAGGAAAACTCTGGACTTTTATATGCTCGCATTAACACTACATGTGGAGATCTGGCAACACAGTTGTGGATTGAAGGAGTCGTTAGGCAACTGTCATAGAGAGCAGATGTAATATTTATAAATTATTTTTATGTTGTCTCAGTAAATTTACAAATTGAATAAATGAATTGAATTGCAATCTGCGGTGTTGTGTTTCACGGTTTATCAGGGTATTACAATGACGACTGAGGTAAATTTTGCTTGTGCAAAAAAAAAAAAAAATAATAATAAATAAAAAAAGGAAAAACAAAATAATAAAAAAAGGAGAAAATAAAAAAAGGAAAATGACAAAGTCAAAGGCAATGAAGAAAAGTAGGCGTTATTTTTGTAATATATACGCATATGTACATTTGTTTGTGAGTTTGTGTTACATTTAATTGTAACAATTGAAAGAGGATAAAGAAATCCGATAAGCATTAAATAGTTTTGCATTCAATTGCGGATTTGGTCAGAAGCATTAAATTGCGGAAACGTTGCAAAAAGGAAAATACATTAAATTGTAAAATCAGTGATAGTTACATTCAATTGTAAAACGGTAAGAATGGAAAGAGGCTTTTAGTGAATGATTGTGTTGACTAATAATATACATACATTAAATTGTTATCAGGGTGAAGACGTTAAACTGTCTTGCATTTAGATGCTGGGTTGTAACCCTGAAAGAGAGTAACATGAATGCGACAGGTATATCGCCATTTTTATGCGATGCCATAGATAAGGCCCTAATACGGTCCGAATGGGAAAAATGGCTTCGAGCATTTTCAATATATCTGGAAGCAGAAGAAATAAACGATGCATCGAAGAGGAAAAATAAATTGCTGTATTTGGGTGGTACACAACTCCAGGGCGTGGTATACAGTATTCCTGGAGCCCTTGTAGAACCTGCAAGTGTACCAGATGGATCGGACGTTTACAACGTGCTTGTTGAGAAGCTCAACGAATATTTTTCCCCAGAAAGAAATTCTACTTTCGAGAGGCATTTATTTCGTTCATTGAAGCCGGAAGATAGCGAATGTTTAAACAAATTTCTAGTAAGATTACGGAACCAAGCTGCGAAGTGCCAATTTGGAAATACGAAAGACGAAATTTTGGAAATTAACTTAAAAGATAAACTTATTGATACCTGGGCTCCAAATGATCTTAAAAAACGGCTTCTTGAAAAGGAGTACACACCTGAGCAAGCTATTGAAATGTGTCACGTTTTCGAACAAATAAGTAATCAAACCGAAACAATGAAATTGCCCAATGCGTCTCTGGATATCAATAGAGTTGAGAGCAATAATCGGAATAGTGAATGTGGCAGATGTGGTCAACGAGGACATACTGGTACAAGTGCTGGATGTCCCGCTAGAATGTCAAAGTGTAATAACTGTGGGTTCTCCGGTCATTTCGCTCGTAAGTGCAGGACAAAAGACAATAAACGCAGACAGATTGCATTCGAAAATTCTGACTCGAAGAGGAGGAAAGTCAGCTATTCCAACATACAGTTTGTTTCCGATGACAGAAAGTCCGAAGAAGGATCTATGCAGGGCAAATGGAAGGAGAACAATTGCTTTCGAGTAACGGATGAGTCAGGCGAAAGCGGAAATGAGATGATAGATTGCTATATTGGAGGCCACAAAATTCCTATGTTGATTGATTCCGGGTCACAACATAACTTGCTAAGTGAAACGCACTGGGAGTATCTCGTCATGACACACGCCACTGTTTGGAACGTTCGAACGGAATCTGAGAATAAGTTTCGTGCGTACGCTGGAAACAATTTACTTAAGGTTAAAGCAGTTTTCGAGGCGGTGATAGGTCTCGATCGTGACTCTAATTTGATTGCCTCATTCTATGTTATTGAGAATGGAGGTTAATCTCTACTCGGTCGAGATACTGCTATAAAGTTAAAGGTTTTGAAATAGGGTCTTGGAGTAAATCAGATTGAAGATCGGAAGATATTTCCACTACGTAGAGTACCATCAGCATTAGAGGAAAGGGTCGGCAAGAAATTGGAGGAAGCTGTAGAACAGGATATCATAGAACCAGTAGTGGGACCTAGTCGGTGGATATCTCCAGTGGTAGTCGTGTTCAAATCAAACGGAGATATTCGTCTATGCATCGACATGAGACGTGCCAATGAGGCAATATTAAGGGAGAACTATCCTCTTCCAACATTCGACACATTTATGACTAAACTTCAAGGAGCCAAATGGTTTTCGAGATTAGACCTTAAAAATGCTTACCATCAGCTTGAACTGGATGAAGGCAGTCGCGAGATAACCACTTTCATAACTTCTAAGGGTCTATATCGTTACAAGAGACTGTTGTTAGGAGTAAATTCGGCTCCAGAAATATTTCAAAAAACTATGGAGAACATTCTGGCTCCGTGTACCGGCGTTGTAAATTATTTGGATGACGTCATTGTGTTTGGAAGCACCGAAGACGAACATGACAAACGCCTGAAAGAGGTTCTGAAAGTTTTTGGAGATGCAAATGTTTTGCTAAATGACGAAAAGTGTGTTTGGAAAACAGGCCAACTGCTATTTTTAGGACATATCCTGTCTGTTGAGGGAATAAGTACTGATCCCGATAAGATTGACACGGTACTGAAATTTATACCGGATTTAGCAGATTTTACAGAACCACTCAGGAAGTTGACCAAGAAAGATGTGAAGTTTATCTGGGAATCAGATCAATACAAAGCTTTTCAAAATCTGAAAAAGCAACTAAGCAAAATGCCTACATTATCGTATTTCAATCCGAAAAGTCGTACCCGTTTAATTGCTGACGCAAGTCCAGTAGCATTGGGAGCAGTTTTACTGCAGTTTATCGATAATGTCCCTGTGGTGATATCCTTTGCGAGCAAAAGTCTTTCAGAGACTGAACGACGATATTCACAAACGGAAAAAGAAAGTCTCGCTTTAGTTTGGGGCGTAGCGCGGTTTTACTATTATTTGGCCGGTATTGAATTTGAGTTGGTCACGGATCACAAGCCGTTGGAAGCTATTTTTAAACCCACCTCAAAACCACCTGCTCGTATAGAAAGATGGGTGCTTCGTCTCCAATCATTCAAATTTAAAATCATTTACCAGGCTGGAAAATACAACATCGCCGATTCATTGTCTAGGTTGTGCAAGATTGAAAATAGCTTGTCCTTTGACCAACAATCGGAAAGCAGCATATGTTCGATCATTGAGGAAACCATCCCGAAAGAACTTTCAATTCTGGAAATCGTGGAAAACAACCGGGCTGACCCAGAACTGATGGAGGCGGTTGAAAATATTAAAAACAATTCATGGAGCTCAACAACGACAAACAAGTTTTTTCCATTCCGGCATGAATTATGTACATTAGGTAATATCTTGCTACGTGGAACAAAAATAGTTATTCCTCTCCCGTTAAGAGCAAGAGTCTTAACGTTAGCTCATGAGGGCCATCCAGGTGAAACGGTGATGAAGCGACGGTTACGCTCAAAAGTATGGTGGCCTTTAATCGACCGAGATGTTGGAAAATATGTGAAGAATTGTCGCCATTGTTTACTAGTTTCTCAACCGCAATACCCAGCACCAATGATTCGACGCGTTTTTCCAGAAGGTCCATGGCTTTGTCTCGCAATGGATTTGTTGGGACCTTTGCCCAATCACGATTTCATATTGGTGGTCATTGACTATTATTCCAGATACCAGGAAGTAAAGTTCCTGAAGAAAATTACGTCGAGTGCTATAATTGATTTATTGGAGGAAATATTTTCAAGATTGGGTTATCCAAAATCAATTACCACAGATAATGGCCGGCAGTTTGTTAGTGATGAATTTAAAGGATATTGCGCAGACAGAAACATTGAAATTATTACGTCACCTCCTTACTGGCCTCAAGCGAATGGGGAGGTCGAGAATATGAATCGCTCGATTGTGAAGCGATTGCGAATAGCTCATAGCAACGGGTCCGATTACAAGAAGGAGATCCAAAAGTTCATGTTAATGTATAATGTAACACCTCATGGAACAACTGGGAAAGCTCCAACGGAACTGCTATTCAATCGAATGATTCGAGACAGAATACCTTCGATCCTTGATGTCGGAGAAAATATATTGGATGCGGAAGCTAGGGATATGGATGCTGTCAATAAAGAAAAAGGAAGGCAAAGGGCAGACAAGGATCGGAGAGCAAAAGACAGCGATATAAAAGTGGGAGACAGGGTACTACTGCAAAACGTAATTTTCCCAAATAAATTGGCACCTACATTTGGTGTAGAGGAATTTGAAGTGGTGAACCGAGAGGGAAATGATGTCACTGTCCGTGGAGATGATATAAATAAAGTTTACAGGCGAAACATAAGTCATTTAAAGAAATTGCCGACAACGTTACAAGCTAATGATGAAGATTCTGCCCAAATCGAGTCTGCTGCTGAACCGCTTGTCCCTAATCCGAGGTTGACTCTGAAGCTAAAAAATATAGGAGGGATGTGGAGATCTGGCAACACAGTTGTGGATTGAAGGAGTCGTTAGGCAACTGTCATAGAGAGCAGATGTAATATTTATAAATTATTTTTATGTTGTCTCAGTAAATTTACAAATTGAATAAATGAATTGAATTGCAATCTGCGGTGTTGTGTTTCACGGTTTATCAGGGTATTACACTACATATTGACATTTTTTTTTTTTTTTTTTTTTTTTGAAACGAAAGCACACCATTAATAATTTTTATCAATTTTACACAATTGTTATGTCATGAAAACAGATAATGACACGTAATAACCAAAATTGCTATTTTGCACATCTTATTATCGAGCACAACCATCTGTTACTTCCCCACAAAATGGTATTTATTATAATCCATATATTTTTGTAATCCAAGTAACATTTTTTTCACAAACTGACAAAATAAAAAATTATAATGTCAATAATTTTTTTTCAATTTTATTTTATTTTTATTTCCATATTTCAAATTATATCGTAATTGTTCCAAAATTTATTCTCATCGGATGAAGCGTATTTACTTCCATGTTATTCAACTAAATGTAGTCGCTACATGTAAGCAACCTATCTTAGAAAATGAACATACATACATTATTTCAGATATACATATGTATATACATACATATGTATGTACATATGAATACTTTTGATGCTATAACTTCGCATCCAGGCGGATTTTAAAAATTTAACTAACCTATGTTACTTCCATGGGATCGCTTGATGCCCTGTGAACATTTTAGTAAAATCTGTTCAATGGTTCTTGATTCCACAAACAATATGTTTTCTATTTTCTACGTATAGATTTAAATGCAATGAGGTGGGCATTTTCCCTTGATCGCGCCACTCGATGATGTGTATTTACTCCAACATTACACAGACATATTTCGAAGTCGGTATCTGTAACCGTTCTTAAGATATACAGAAATTACATGTTCATAATCTTTGAGGTATGATTACATTTGATGTTATAACTCCGGATCCACGCCGAATCTTTGAAGATTATATAACCTATGTTTTTCCCAGGGCTTGCCATGACGTTCTGTGAAAGTCTCCGTAAAATTTGTTCAGCGATTTTTAAGTCTACAACCAAAATGTGTTCTATTTTTAATATTCAGATATTTAAAATGCAATGGAAAGTGCATTTTCCGTTGATCGTACCATGCTTATTTTTATATGGATGATGTGTATTTACACCTACGTTATTCAGACAAATTTTGAAGACGGTATCTCGAGCCGTTTTTAAGATATACGCATATCACATGTTCCGAAATGTTGAGGTATGTTTACTATTGATGCTATAACTCTGCAACCACGCGGAATTTTTGGAGTTTATCTAGCCTATGTTACTTTCAGGGCATGACATGACATACTGTGTAAATCTCATTAACATCTGTTCAGCGGTTTTTACGTCTATCGGTAACATACAAACAAACAAAATTTTTTCTATTTTATATATATACTAGCGGGACCCGTGGCGCTTCGCTGCCCCTGCTGAAGTTATCAAATTAAAATTTAGGTATGATCAATTGGTAATCATTCTATATACAGCTGCAATATTTACTAAATTTCACGAAACTTTGCCCACATAATTCTAGACTTAATTCAGTACGCTCTGCTAAAATTCGTGCAAATTATAAGATTTCCAGGGACTTTGGTGCATCAGTTACCTAAAATCGGGCGAAACTATATATGGGAGCTATATCTGAACCGATTTTCATGAAACTTAGCACACATTATTATAGACGCAGTTCAGTATGCTATGCCAAATTTCGTTCAAATCAAAAGATTTCCTGGGAATTTAGTGGACTATTTTCCCAAAATCGGGCGAAACTATTAATACGAGCTATATCTACATCCAAACCGATATTCCCGAGACTTGGCACACATCATCCTAGGCTTAATTCAGTACGCTGTGCCAAATTTCGTGCAAATCGAAACACATATAGGGACTTTAGTACAAAATTTACCTTAAATCGGACGAAGATATAAATTGGATGTATATCTAAATTAGAACCGATTTTCACGAAACTTAACACACATCATTCTAGACCTTATTCATTACGCTGTGCCAAATTTCGTGTAAATCGTTCTTGGGCCAAACAAATGAGCTGTGCCAAATTTCATCCAATTCGGATCATAAATGCGACCTGTACTTGGTTTACAATTTAACCTGGACAGACGGACGGACATGCATATATCGACTCAGAAAGTGATTCTATGCATATTCTCAGAAGGAACCATGGGTCTACCTCGATTATTTTTGCCTGTTACAAACATATGCACAAATACATAATACCCTATACCACAGTGTGGTGAAGGGTATAAAAATAGTGGTATATCTGTATATTTACACTCACCTTACTCAGCAATAGTTTGAAGTCGGTATCTGTAACCGTACTTAAGATATACACACATTATATGTTCATAATTTTTCAGGTATGATTACGTTCGATGCTATAACACCGCATCCTCGGGAAATCTTAGAAGTTTTTAAAGCTTATGTTATTCCCAGGGCATGTTATGACGTTTTGTGAAAATCTCAGTAAAATCTTTTCAGCATTTTTAGAGTCTACAAACAAAATATTTTCAATTTTCAATATGCTGATTTTTAAAATGCAGTACAAAGTGCATTTTCCGTTGATCGTACCATGCTCATTTTTGTATGGATTGTGTGTATTCACGCATTCATTATTCAGGCAAATTTTGAAAACGATATCTGTGACCGTTGTTAAGATACACGCTTATTACGTGTTCAGAAATTTTGAGGTATGGTTACTATTGATGGTATAACTCCGCATCCACGCGGAATTTTAAAAGTTTATATAGCCAATGTTACTTTCAGGGCATGCCCCGACATACAGTGTAAATCTCATTAAGATCTGTTCAGGGGTTTTGGCGTCTATCGGTAACATACAAACAAATAAACAAATTTTTTTCTATTTTTTATATATATATATATATATATAGATATATATATATATATAATATATAAATTTTACTGAATTCGCGTTCTAATCATATTTTGTATAAATGGTTTATGTTTTATTTCTTAATCGTGTACTAATTTCTGGAGAAAATTTAACCTGTACTTTCAATGCTCAGATGTGTCAACACTAAGTTCAATAACCCCAACCAGAATACATTTTGCCAGGGTTATACCACACCTTTTTTCTATTACCTATGCTTTCCATAGATCTATACCTAATACACAAATTCATATTTTCTTTGAAATAATTGAACATCCTTCCCTTTCCCACATTATCTTATATTTGTTTGTCCTTTATTGCCAAAAACTTTTTCGAGGAAGGCAAATACGCTCACACGCAAATATATTTTCATATCTCAATCAATAGATATTGTCCACAGCGTCATAACTCAATCATTTGACTTTGGCTTTTTTATTTATTCTCACAACAAATAAAACTAAAGATGTCAGAAACTCCCATAGAATTCGATTGCTATTTATCCCCAAATGGCAGGATGGATGGGGCTGAACACAAAAAAAGAAAATTTCGAATGGGTGATTTATAAAGGACCAGATGAAACGTCCCTCAATACAGAGGCAAATTGATAAATGACGTGTTGTTGACAAATACGTGCACATATTTACATACCTCGGTTTCTTCCAAACGAATTGATCAAGGAATATTTTCATTTCTTCTTCGTTTTTTGTTTTGCTGTCAGCATGTGTGTTCAGTTGTTGAATGAATCAAATATTGAATGGTACTAAATGTCCCCTAAGGATTTGTGCAACTTTGACAGTCAAATAGCAGTATATGTTTTCTTTTTTTTTATTCATCAACATTCAAATTTGCCAAGACACTTGACACTCGGCGGAGTCATGAGTGTATCACACTGTACAAACACGTGTGCGTGTTAAAGGATAAAGACATAGTCCATTAGGAAGCATACCACCCACCCTGAATTTTATCCCCATTCCTTACATTCATTGTTCATTGTATTGGTAAACTTGTGATAACTTTCTTTCTCTCATAGACATGCTAATGTCAATATTTAAATAGAAAGGACAAAGGACAACCCGAAATGAATTCATACAAAAAAAGAAAAATAAATAAATGACGATAAATAAGTAGTCAAGTATCACCTTTGAAAATGTCAATGAGCGTATGTGTGTTGATGTGATTTCTATTAAAAGGATATACAGGATACTAACAACAAATGGAACATTTGCAACGTTTTTGTAATAGTTTCGAACTTGAACATTTACATTTAATACAGAAAAAATCTTAACGGTATAAGAATCGCTTTCATTCAAGTCATCGAATTTTAAATAATCCTATTTGGATATAGTTATGTGTCGTGTAGACAAACCTTTTGTAGCGCTGAATGATTCTGTGAAAACAATTTTTGTTTTTCATCAATCGCAAAGAAACAAGATTGATTCCGTAAGGCTGAATCATGAATATGTGATGAAAAACGTTACGACTAGAGCTTCTGGTTGCATATATACGAAATAGAAAAGTTTTACCAACGACAGCAGCTTAACAAAAAATGTGTAAGTCGATGTTACCGACAGATGTATACTCTCCGCCTATGGGTTGGTTATTATTTGCTTTATATAAGCTATATGTTATTATCAAAGAGTTGACCATCATTGGAGATGTACCAAAAGAAGGGCAACCTCTTTTGGTAACAAACTCCATCTTAGTATTAAATATAGATCTTCGAACTATGATATGGGTTTGAATGAAATATTACGATATGCTAAGTTTCCATCAAAGCGGATATATCATTCCCCCTAAGTGGGGTTCCCTTAAGTGAATTTCCAACTTTTAGGTTTTAATTTCGAAGTTTTGTTTATTTTGATAAATATTTTTGATCCCTAGTTTTCTAGCAATATCTGGACCATTCGCATCTTTATTTTTTATACAAAGACTGACTTTCCCCATTTAAGGTTTACAGTACGAATTGTTACAAAATAAAATATATTTTACAATATTAGTTACGTGCCCACCTCAAAGTTGAATAAAAATTATTTAACAAGTTGTCGTAATATGTCCAAAAATAGCTTGACTCGGCAGCATCGGTTTATCTATGTCAAGTGACGGAACTGCGAATTTCCGTTATTATAAACGCATTTCTGTTCCCATAGCCACATTCTGTTTTCTTTTATACTCCGTTGCTTTTCGTTACCAAATTGTGACAGTAATTGTTTTTATTCTTTATTGTGTGTCCTTTTAACGACTCTATTATTTCTGTATTAATTGAAACGTAAACAATTTGTTGCTTCATATTTACCGCATAAATGCTCAAAGTGTTTGTATTCGCTGTCGCTGTGACAATGCTCATAAATGATTCAATAAAATGACAAAATGGTGGCAAACATTTTCAAATTAAGAAGAACACCAATATAATGTGTTTTAAATTTCAATTACCACATATTTAGATTTAAAAATATACGATGTTCAAATTAAGATTTACTGCAATTGTAAATAGGACACTTGCTCACACAATTGAAGGAAAGATATAATTATTCCTTTATTCCATACATAACTTTTTTATATTTCTTATTCCAGTCAAGTTTTCTAATGCAATTGCAGTGGCTAGACTTTGACCAAACACGCTTTTTTAAAAAGAGGTCATTGCCTTCAGCAAATGTGGTATTAATAAAAACAGGTAAAACAACAAATATACGAGTAGCATAATGTTTAGTCTATGAATAAATGGGCGCAGCAAAGTT
The DNA here is from genome assembly GCF_032173495.1 of Musca vetustissima. NCBI lineage: Eukaryota > Metazoa > Arthropoda > Insecta > Diptera > Muscidae > Musca > Musca vetustissima. The sequence goes on along the minus strand of NW_026874184.1, from coordinate 4,259 downwards.
GAAAGCACAGTTACTGTAAGTATTATCAAAATATTCAAGGCTGCAGTTTTATTGAAGGCCCTCTTCTAAAACTCAATGCAGTGTAAATATAGTGAAAAATATCATAATTAGGTTGGAGATATTGGTTCCACTTTCAAAATACGAAAATTAAAAACTGAAAGTTCCAGAAATTGAGAGATATTCCTCGCTTCCAATTTAAATCTCGCAATGCAAAGTCAATCGATTGATAATGTTCCTGACAATAAATTTATATATAGATATGTGGAGAACTTTTTGCTGCAACGGCCGTACATTTATACACTTTACAACGAAAATCACTTAAATATTTTATGATATGCCAGCATGAACAGTATTAAGACGATTTTCTATCCACTGTGACGACGAGTTCTCTCCGGCTTCTTGAGTATTAGTATTAGGATGGTCAAACGTTCAAGATGTGATTTCGAACATAATGTTCTACAATTTTATCCGTATCTTTGTTGTCAGGATCTAGTACTTCTGATTAAGGTCAACAAACATAATTTATTTAATCAATGGAGTTTTTAACATGGTCCACAAGGCCTTTCCGAACCGACCGGACAACTCCGACGTAAAATAAAATATGTTCTTAGTGTACGACTACATCACGGTTTTATGATGATTTTGCAATGACTTCGGTGGTGGCTCTTCGCACGTATCGTTAATCAATAAGAGAAGACAAACTGAAATATATTACCGTGATTCTTTCTTTACAAGGGCCGAGAAAGTACCCACAAACTGTGGCTGTAGAAAACACCTCTGAAAACTCTCTTGATAGCGAGCATGATAACTCCTTACTGGAACATTGGAAGGGTGTTAGAAAAAGTACATGTCTGGCTCCCCTATGGACTAGTATTATTGACTTCGCTAAAAAATGAACTAAAGAGCGGACCTTTAATTTTTTTTAAATTCGCATTTTTTGACCGTAAACGAAGTTAAAAAAAATAGGGAAATTCTTCATCGATTGGCTTTATCCTAGTTCATACGATAGCTATACACCCGCAGAGAAACGTGTCAACATTTGGAACCGATCGGATTATTAGTTTTTGAGTTATCATGCCCGACATTCGTAAAAACACTGTTTCGAGAAAAATGCGTTTAAACTTTGAGAATCACTCTTGCAGTTACTTGATGCTGATACAATAAATCGGCTATATCTTCAAGAGTTCTTGTTATTTTCACTTGAAAATTTGTAGGGACATTCTTGAATTAGTGTAGATTCGAATAAAAAATAAAAAAGAAACAAAATTAAATTTGTTGGGGCGTCCCCTTAAACCAAATCCATTTTTAAACATTTGGAGTAACCGAGTTCATTCAAACTTTGCACATCGTAATGTATTTTGTAAACTTAAATTAACTTTGAAGATGGGGAATATCGGTCCACTTCTTCTGGTATCTCTCTGGTCTGAAAATATCATACACACGAATCTTACCTGCATAATGTTGGGAAATGGGACCCGTCGATCCATTCCATCCGGCACCTCTTCAATGTGTATTTTTAAAATTTTTAAAATTTGTAAATCCAATATCAGGCTAATGGAAAGTCTGATTTATTCCAAATGTTTAGGTTCGATACATTGTTTACGACAATGTATATGTTGTTCACCCCTTCCGTAGCATACCAATTATTATTCACATTAATTGGCCACTCATTTGAGTCAATGGGGGAATCTTCTCTGCGCTCTCTTCTAGGAGTCACATTCGCCTGGTTCGGATTGTAGGAGAGAGTATCCGCTCTTTCCTACGCTCTCTCCTAGAAGTCACATTCGCTCAGTTCGGATGCAGAGAGGACTTTCCAGTGCTACGGTCGTCGATGTGATCTCGACCTTGTTTACGCTACATTTGCTCACCGCGACTCACTTGCATTCTAACTTTCGTTGTTTAAACTTGCATTCTAACTTTCGTTGTTTAAACTTGCTTTCAAACTCTCGTTGTTTAAACTTGCAATCTCGCTTTCGACCGAACACGCACGCATTAAGGTAAAGTTTTGTTTCATTCGAAACTCATTAACTTGCCAAATAAAGTTTGAAAATACACTTAAACCAAACCTTGTTTTATTCTGTTTTTCTCTTTTTTGGTTTTTCTCTCCCTCCTCGGTATCACGCCAACATTTTGATCCGTTCGAGCCGGATAAAATAAGCATTGTTGTTGCATTTTGATCCCATCAAGTCGGATAATCTACCAACAATTTCGCACTTTTCGCTATTTCAAAGGAGAAAAACATCATCACCCCTCACCATACACAACATCTCATCATCAGCATAAGTCACCAAAATCATCAAATACATCATCCACAAACATCATATATTAAAAGGTACGTAGTTCAGTTTCTTTTATATTGAGCATACCGCGAGTGTTGTCGTTTTTTACTTTCAAGTTACAAAAACAAAAATTCAATATTCAATTTTGTTAAATTTGTTCGCTACGTCACGCACTGGTCGCCCTACAATTACCTTAACGCGCTCATTCCTAAATATACAGTCCACTTTTTGTCGCATATTCTCGCCATAATTTGTTTGCCCGTAATCAGTTGTGTAGTGCTTATTTGCGATTTCTCTCTAAAGGCTACTTATACACTCCGCATTCTCGTTGACGTCGACAGCCACTAGTGAGAAAAAGCACTAACAACAATACGAATACTCATCTTGCCCTTTTTCTATTTTTCCTTATTTTTCTCAAAGCTACCAACTACTAATACTTCGCATCCCCTCTCGTACAACAATAATATTCGAATATTCCACGCGCCTTTTTGTAGCGTCTGTTTATTAACATTCGATCTACCAACAAATTATTTCTCTTCACTACTATTACTGTTCAATCGTTCGATCCCCAACACTCACTGTTGGTTCATTCTCGTTGTGTTGTTGATCGTGTGATATCAACAACAAATATCACTCTCGCATTCCAGCCGCCTTGTTTAGTGTGAGCCGACTAACAAACAAACGTACCAACAAGTTCTTACTCTCCCACACATCTCTGTTGGTTCGTTGTCGTTGGTCTGTTTGTAGTGCGTTAGCCGCTCACTCAACACTGCTTGTGTTTTATTTTCCTTTGTGCGGTATTCGTTGTTCACCACTGCACAGTGGGTACGTATGAAAAATAGTGGATTTTTATAAATAATTTTTTAAAAATAATTTATAAAAAATTGTTGTTATATTTGTTGGTCTATTGTAGATTTTAGGAATTTTTAACAAAAAGTACCTTACTTTCGGCATACAACAAGCGAATTTTTATTGAAATTTTTATACATTTTTCGAAAAAAAAGATATTTACGTTTACAACAAAAATTATTTGTCTGTAAAATTATCGCATAATTTTGAAATTTCGTGCACCCTTCCGTCGGTAATAGCGATTTTCAAATTATTTTCGACAATTGTTGTCCCCTTTTTGGAAATATCTTACAATTTGTTGATTTTTGTCGTTCCAATCGACTCTTGTTTGTTTGCTACTTTTTTATTGCCCTACGGTTTGGTTTCCACGCTTAATTGAACCACATGATGGGTCAAAAATATTTCATTTCATAGTAAGCGGGTTCGGATAATTGGTTCCTCGGTTAATTGAACAAAAATTTGTGCAAATTTTGATGTGCAATTAACCGAAAAATACTGTAATTTCTTTCAATCTTTTTGTTGTTTTCTTTTGAAGTTTCTAATCGCATATCTTCAATTGTATATTAATTCGATGCTCGATATTTTCCATAAATTGGACAATTCTAAATTTCCTAATCGGCAGATTGACAACATAAATCCATCACGGAATATTGTGTTCAATTTGATTTCAGCTTTCGCACTCTACTGGTAGGACTTAACTTTCTGTTTCAACCTCTCCGAAATTATAAAGATAATTGTAGAATTCGTCGGCACATTTTTGGTCTATTTTCTAAAACTTCGTTAGTTCACTTTTCGTTATTTTACGACACTTGGATTCAATTTGGTCGTGTCCTAAACTTCTGTGCCCATATACATTTTTCGGAATTGATTCGTTTCCCTCTTTCGCCCCCTTACTTCCTCTTAATTCGTTGCAATCATGTCCATCAGTCCGCTTACGCGTTTCATTAGAGCCGCCGACGCTCTCATAAGAATAGACGCGTTTTTTGATCAGATCAAACCCGAGAAACTCAATTTGTTTAGTCTTGACCTACATAGATCTGAAATTTGTCAACTATGGACTAACTTCAAAAACTTGCATGATAATTGCATTGACCACCTGTCGACATCGCCGAGTTCTCCACTCGTAGATAA